>NW_027624038.1:0-8849 GCF_034508935.2 Berghia stephanieae | reverse complement strand
CATTGATTGGGGAAAAAGGGGGCCCCTTTAATAAATAAAAAATAAATAAATAAATAAAAAAAAAATAAAAATTTGCCGGGAAATTGGAAGCGCTAATTGAGACTCAATTGTTTAAAGCTGGAAGAAATAAAATAACCAAGATCTTGTTTCAAGTCACAATTAAAGAAAGAAAAAGGGAGAAAAAAGGGTTTGGTTATTTGTGTTGTGGTGTGTGTGGGGGGGGGGGGGGGGGGGGGGGGGGGGGGGTTGGCCGAAAAAAAGGGAAAAAAAAGTGTTTTGTGACAATGTTCGATAGAAGCCAAAGAAATAATTTAGTTACATGTTACTGTTACATGTTATAAATACACGAGGGGCGGGGGGGGGGGGGGGGGGGGGGGGGGGGGGGGGGGGGGGGGAAAGGGGAAAAAAAAAAAATTCCATATGCTTGGTTTTGGGGTTTTCCCGTGGTTTTTTTTTGTTTTGTCGCTGATTCATAGAGGGGGTGGCAGCCAGGTAAAATTTTCGCTGGCCAAGGTCATAGAGGAATGAATTCTCTTCCCATCAGATTATGACCGAGGTTCATTTAACAGGTTTGGAAACCCCAAATGTTGTTGTAATTGGATAAAATCTGAACAAACGCAAATTTGTCCATTACAACGTTAAAAACAGCCTTTTAATTGGTTTCGGTTATCAGACCTGAAAATAGATTGAGCTTTTTCGGATTTACAAAAATCTTTTAAAGTAAAAAAGTTGAAAAATGTTTCAAAAAAATCTATCAACTCAGCGCATTGATAGAAAAACAAAGGTTTTGCTTAAATTTATGCTGTATTTTAAATCGGGGTGCTTTATCTTCGTACGCCTTCAGCCCAAAAATGTACTTTTTGCAAATCCCTTTTCCCATATTTTATGGGCCGATGTGCACATAATATTAATGTCTGAAAAATCGAACGGAAAATTTAAATTGGGTACAGTTCTAAAAGTGGGGCGTAGCTTACGGATGTCCCTATATATATATATATTATATTTTTTAAAAATTTTATATATATTATTTTTTTTAATATTATTTTTAAAGGTTTTATCACTTACATGGCCGAAAAAAAATGTTTGGGGCTTCCCCCCACGTCTTCGTGGAAGGGGCCCCGAAAATGGTTTGGCCCTATAAGTGAGTGAATCCCTTTATTTTTATATTAGCTCAACAAAATTATCGAGCACTCCGTTTCTACAAGTACCCCCCAACCCCTATATATATATTTTAATATATTTAATTATTTATTATATTTATTATTATATTTAAAACCCCACACTATTCATTTCATATAAAACCCATTGGGTGTCCCCCCTTGTACTAAACTCATACTCCTGAGTCGAGTGGTGTAAAGTATGCCAATTAAAGTATATTCAAAGACCAGCCAATGAAGGTGTGCGGATAGATGGTAAAATTGTTAACGAATGAAAAAATGTCGATACATTTCCCCACACACTATATATACAAAACAATACACATACACACATGCACACACTCTACACACCAAATATTATATAATATAATTTTATATATATATATTATATATTATTTTATATTTCTCGAAAAGGGTTGAAGAAAGAGAGGATAAAGATAGATAGCTAGATAAATGTAGATGAAAAGAGAGAGAGGGAAGGAGAGAGGAGAAGAGAGAGAGAGAGAGAGAGAGGGGGGGGGGGGGGAGGGAGAGAGAGGTGAAATTTAAACGGATAACAGCAGAAAATCAATTTTTTGTTTTGTGAGGTCTATCCCCCTCAATGACTGGTTTTTTACACCCAAATTCAAAACAAAACGCTTTTTTTTTTTTCTTTTTGGCCAGAAAAAAATTTTTATTAAAATATGGGGGGGGGTCTCTGAAAACATTTCCCTTCAAAAAAGTTTCACTCTGAGACATGAAGTCTTGGGTTTGTGCATTATAGCGGGGTTGAAAACCGAATGCAATTTGGAGTGTTTTTTTCTTGTTATAATGGAAAAATTTTTCGTCGGTTTGAGATTTTTCCCATTTAATGGCCCAAAAAACAATTTGGGTTTCAGACCTGAAAATGGGGTACACGTTGGTTTGAGTTTTTTTAACAAGTTGAGGGTCTTTTTTTATCGATCGAAATTTGAATTAAAATTTTTTGGGCCCAAAGAAAAAATTTGTTTTGTCCAACGTGCCTTATTGCAGGTTGGTAACCAATTCCTTATGGATTCATTGTTGAATGGAATCTAAAAAAAAAAAAAAATGACCAAACTATTGCCCATTACAACAATGTTAAACAGCCCCATAAGAGGGTTTGGATGTCAAACTGCATATTATTGTTTACGTGGTTTTTGTAGTTATGGCAGTATGAATATATAACCCACATTTTACTTCGTTGTACAGTAAATATTAATTTCCCGTACTTTAATTAAAATATACACAAAGTTGACGATTAAAGAGTTGTGTAGTAAAGATCACAAATTAACCAGTTTATAATAGATTGGGCCTGTAAGAAAGGGGGGGGGGGGGGGGGGCGAAAAATTTTACGCAAACGACCCCCCTATGGTTTAGGGTTTTTTTTTTCCGTTTAATCTCGCCGCGGGACCAAATTTCCAGGGGGTTTTGGTGTTTTTGGTGTTTCCTTTTGGCGTTTGGGCTCTCTCTTTAGGGTTTCCAAGACAGTTTAAACAACATCAGAAAGATTCAGTTTTAAAAAAAGTACGCGTTGCGATGGGGGTTTCATGATTGTTCGGGTTTTAGCATCGCTTCACACCCCGGGGGGTGTTTGAGATCGATCCCGAGTGAAGTCGAGGTTTTGTTTTTTGTTCTGTTTTTTTCTCACTCTCCAAACCCCCCCCCCCCCCCCCCCCCCCCCCCCCCCCACCCTCCTTCCCACCCAGCAGTGATTGGGTAGCTGGGTCTATTAGATTGTTTCGTTCGTGCTGATTTGTTGATTAAAGGGGAAACTCTAAACGTCCATTTTATCTGTTTTCGTATATTAAATTGAAGCTTACATTCAATTTCACTTATTATTTATTTCTTCGAGTTTCGAGCAGAACATTTACTTATGTTCTACCCAAGGGTTAGCAAGCAATTTCTCTAGCCCGTTTGACGATAGGGAAAAAAAAGTGAGCTTTTATTAGCACTTAATTGTGGTCAAAGTGCTTTACAAAGGGTCTCTGATCAACAGCAACATTTAACAAGTAGAACGAGATAGGCGCCTGGTTATCGATATTACATTTTCTTCCCGACAGAGAAAACGCTGTTAACGGCTAGGTTCTCATTTTACACCTGAGTATGGTGAAAAAAAATGTTAGTAAGAGCCTTGTCCAAGGACTCAAATATCCCACCGCCCCGGGAAGCGAGTGCCATACCACTAGACCAAATAGCCGCCCAGAGTGGGAAAAGGATATAAAGTCCTGATCCATGGGCACAACGGCTCTAAAGGGATGATGGGGCGGTGTGTGGCTCAGGGGTCGATCTTTTGCTTCGTACCCGAAAGGTACCGAGTTCGATCATCGCCGTTTTCCTGTGTGGCCTTGAGCAGTCGCGCCTCGCCCGAGCTCATTTTCGGCTCTTGTACTGCGGTTATTTCAGTCTTCCCTTGGAATGGGACCCTTTAGAGACAAATTATGAATAAAAGGGAATTGTATTGTATTTTTATTTTATTTTTATTTATTTGTGCAGTTCAACAATGCCCCTTTCAAGTTAAGCACCTTGCTTATTGACTCACCACCACCCCCCCCCCCCACACCACACACAAAACAAAGTAAATTTAGTCCTTTTGAAAATAATAATTAAAACAATAAATTTCCATTACGTTACAATTTGGGAATTCAAGCGCCTTTGTGCCTGTATGTTCGTGTTTGTTTACACGTCCCATTCATTCTGGAGTCAAATGAGGATAAATTTTAAAAGAATAAGAAAGAAAACTTTCATAGGAATACATGGCTGAAGTAATAGGGAAAATCATTGATTCACAATCATTGTCAATCCATCTAAGAATTGATCAAGCTCAGTGCCAGAAAAAGCACCCCGTAGCCGCCATTACATTCGGTTTTAGAGGGAGCAGGGTTGCCGATTAATTTCAGGCATTCTGCCCAAATGGATTTTAAAAATCTGCCAAATACCACAAAAACTGCCCAAAACCCTACTATTTTTAGTACCCTCTTTGAAAACTCATCAGTTTTGTTCAACAAAAATTTGCAAGGCCGATGTCATAAATTTTTTTTCATTTCCCAAGTTTAAAAAAAATCACTAATACATAAAAATTGCCACGGAAAAACGTGGAGTAGACCTATACATTCATTCCCTAGGCCCCGGAAAATAAAAATCTGCCAAATATCTGCCAAATGCCAAACCGATTTTTCTCTACCAGACGACTTCAAATTCTGCCAAAAAAGGAACATTTGACAGAAAATCTGCCAAATTGGCAACCCTGAGGGAGTTGTAACCATTTTTCCTCGCCAGTACTTAAACTGCGTTCCCTAATCAGCGCCTCAACGTCAGACAGCCCCAGATATAACTGTGATGAAATTTCGATGCCATTATTTTAAGTTATTGGTAAACTGAACAAATGCCCATGCATCAACACAATAACAACAACAATAACAACAAGTCAAAAACCCCCCTTTTCCCAAATGACTTTATACTTATTGTCTTTTAAATCTAATTATTTCTCAAGTCCCATCGTTTGACTTTCATAACAGTCAAAGAACAAGTAATAGCTCGGATTTGACTGATTGCGAAACATTTTTAATTATTTTTTTTTTAATTTGGCGATTCGTCCTTGCATCGGGCATCCTATAGATAGTATGCGCTTGCCAAAGGAAGCTCATAACATTGCCACCCGGAAAGTAAAAACGGACCAACACACAAAACTGTGTGTAGCCATTGAACGTTTATAGTCAGGTTAGTACAGTTCAGGGGAGCATTACTCATAAAACGCGGATGGCAAAAAAAAGAATAACAAAGACCTGGGGTGACGTCATCTTCGAACTATCTATACTGGGGTTAAAACGTTTTTGTTTACGTCCGCCAGTCATTTGGCGGGGCGTTGCATCCATGGCAAAGACACTTTACTACACTCAAAAAATAAAAATTTAATGCTGAGACCGTATATAGCGCTATAACTCCGAGGACACCATACTCTAAGAGCTTTTTTTGGGTTTTCCTTATCAGTACCAATGCTAGCCAGTCAGCCCAAAATATAACTGTGATGAAATTTCGATGATATATTGTATTTAAAGATTACTGACTTTAGATTTCAATACAGATCATTTTAAAATAATAGAACCCCGTCAGCATTGTGCGTTTCCAATTTCCAATCGTGGGAAGGGGTTCAATTTTTAGAAATGTATCATATTTGTCACAAGTCAGGCTATATTTAGATATTGTTCACTGACAGATGGGGTAAAATAAACAATTATTCTGGTTATATCATTTCAAAATAACCCATTTTATATAACCACGTTTGTCAATGACATTTATATTACTTATACTAATAATACAAGTCATTGCGAAATAAGTTTGGTTTACATTACTATTTGCATTGATTGGTCGTTTCCATGGGTTTTTTGGAAAAGTACATAATATGGGGGGCCAGGCCAGGGAAAGTGTAATTCGTCTTCCGTCCTCCCTGTTTTTTTCCTCCTCCTCTCGCCCCTCCATTCTTTCTCCATTCTTTCTCCTCTCTCTCCTCTCTCTCTCTCTCCTCTCTCTCTTCTCTCTCTCTCTCTCTCTCCCCCCCCCCCCCCATAAATTCGTCTTCTTTCACCTCCCACTCTTATTCAACTTCTCTTCTTCTTCTTCTTCTTCTTCTTCTTTTTCTCTTCTTTTTTCTTCTTCTTCTTCTTCTTCTTCTTCTTCTTCTTCATCATCATCATCATATTCATCATCATCATCATCATTATCATCATCTTCAACATCATCACCATCATCATGGGGGCTCGTATAGAACTCAATACTGTTTCAAAACAGAAACGGCTTCCCTCTCCTCCCCCCCCCCCCCCCCCCCCCCCCCCACCCCCCACCCCCTAAAAAAAAAAAACATTTTGCGGTGCGTAATCTTATCTACTAACTTCAAACTACCTTTCAAGCCCTTACGCACAGGTTTCTGATGTCTGGAACTCCTCAGGTATTGTTGTTTCCTTTCACCATCCATCATAAACAGTAACCACCTGAACGATGCAAATTTATTTGTGGCCTTTTAAACGTGATGCACATGCAAGAGTTGCAGGTCCCCAAGGTATTTCTTATTAAATTTGTAGTATGTAATACACAAATTATATTACAACTATGGAAACGTCCTTGGCCTTGGGGGGAGGACCGTGGTATTCGATACCACCCATCGGAATCCAGAATTGATCTATTTCGTGGGGAACGCAAGAAGAAATGTGACCCCTCGTCTCAAAACGGTTTTTAAAGTCGGAATGATTAAGATGCTGAAAATGGAATTTGTAGCCAGAAATATCATGCTTAAGTTGAGTTTATGTGCTTTATAGGGGAAAGGAAATATCATATTATTTTACTGTGCTAAATACCAACGTTTCATATTTTGACCAGTTTAAACTATTAATTTGACTTTTTAGCATCTGGTCCATCCCGACATAATACCGTTTTGAGACGGGGGGTCACAAATGTCATGTGCACATAGGACGCTGCCCTTTGGCTTAATAATACACTGTGCACGTAGTATACACGCGGTCACTATTAGAACAAAGGGCCCAGCCCCAGGGTTGAGCCCTTGGAAAATTGCTCTTACCTCATATATTCTTCAACGCACTCAGGTGTAAAATGAATATCTAATCAGTGATAACATTGTCTCAGTAAAAAATAAAACTGTTACGAAAGGCCATCAGGCGATGTTTTACGATTACAACTACTACCCTTTTACCGTACTTGACAATCCCAAAACATGTTTTTTAAAAAAGTTGGCCAGAGAAACTGGTCCTTCAAGAACCCAAAATGACACTCGTATTGCCAGATTTGAGAGTTTTAAAATAAATAAAAAATAAAATAAATAAATAAATAAATAAATAAATAAATTTATTTATTCATTTCATTATTTTTCCAAGATTAGGGTCTTTTTAATGGATTGATATTTGAAGGACGAGTTTTTGGGCCCAAAAATTTTTAAATTTACGAGTTGTTTTTTTTTTTTTTCAGACTACTGCAGACTTGTGCATGTGTCCTCCATAAATGGCATCCCCTTTACTAAGGTAACCCACAGAATTCCTCCATCCAACCAGAGGGCATATTATGGGGGCCCCAAATTATATACTGTAATTAAAAACTTGTGGGTGGACAAAAATTTAGCATCACGCATGGCAACAGAATTGAGGTGGTGGGGGGGGGGGGGGGGGGGGGGGGGGGTGGTATAACAATGACAGTTTCACGTTTGCGTTGGGTGAAGTGCTCTTCAGTTCCGCACATTTTTCTATTTCTGTTTGTGTTATTTTGAAAAGAAATGATTTAATTAATTGTTGCACACCCACAAAAATATGTCGCAATATTATGGAGGCTTATTATTTTCTTTGGGCTAGTGTAATTTATGAGTTTTATTCATTCATAGAAATCCCCAGTTTATATAAATATTATTTATATATTTATATATTATATTAAATATATATATTATTATATATTTTTATATATATACAATATATTATATATGTATATATATTATATATTTATATATAATATAATATATATATATATTTTATATATATATATTTATTAGAATGCGCTTGGCCAAGGAGTTCACCAACATTGCCATCCGGAAGTATAACGGACCAACACACAAACTCTGTGTAACCATGAACTTTTATAGTCTGGTTAATACAGTTTTGTGAGAAAAACTCACAAACGCGGTGGCAAAAAACAATAACAAAGGCCTGAGTGACGTCTTCTGCATACATCTATTATATATTATATATAATTTTAAAATATATATATATATAAAATATGAGCTTTTCTCATCATAGTGTTTCAATGTGCGATACTTTAATGGGAGCGATCTATTCATGTTTTGTCCAATCTAGTCATCAATCCCAAAGATTTTGTTGCTGGGCTAACGATTGGACATTTCTCAACGCATCTTAACACGCTGCTTTGTTAATGAAAGTTGTAAAATTACCCATGAGTCATGTTTAGCCCAAAAAGACCAATTTGTAACGTTTGGGAAATGTCTCAAACTGTGAACACTTTTTACTTTTTGGGTCATTTTGAGCACATTTTGCAATGTGACCAATGAAATCGAGATATGGAAATGTAAATAGATCGTACCCATTGGTGACAGACTAAAAAATTGCCAAAGTCGTTAATGTGTTAGACGCATTCCCCTTTCAACATCACACATAAAGGGCATTTCCACAGCACATGTGAGTTAACGTTGCATCATGTAATACCTAGAACCGTTATCTAAATAATTGAGGAGTTGACTTCAATTTCTGCCAAGTCAGATCCTGATGGAAAATACCAGTTTCATGCAATTTGTTTGGACAGCTCAGAATAACCAGATAAGATTTGGAGTTTCAAATAATTCAGGATATTGTCCTTTGAGAGAACAAAACAAGTCACTTAATACATGAAGGGGGGAAAAAATGCTTTTCCCCGAATTTAGATAACAATGGTCGGGCGGATCAATCTCTGAAGTCGCGATTTTCACTATCTGCAGATCAAAATCAAAACTTGAAGTTACATACGAACTTTGCGCATGATGTTTTATTAATTTGATGACATCAGAGGTTCTGATTTGCCCAAATGAAATAAAACACGTGGTCAAAGTGCGTATGTAGACTTCAGTTTTGATCCCCGATCTGAGTATTGGAACTTCAGAGGTTTGAACTATCAACCATCGATCGATTATGTGACTGAAGGACTTCAAGG
>NW_027624037.1:7500-8849 GCF_034508935.2 Berghia stephanieae | reverse complement strand
GGGGGAGGGAACGGACTAGGGCAAGAAAAAAATGTTGTTTGGAATGTTTGGCATTGTTTTCAGACCATTTGGCATTTTTCTTTGACTTGTTGGCATTAAAACAGTTTAAAAGTCAATCTGGACACCATGATCCCCGCTCATGTTTACTACTGTTTCCCAGTTTACAGTTTACAGTGGCGACACATTATTTCGTTATTATAGGTGAACCTTGACTTGCAATCTCGTGTACTTACAAGTATCATTTTATTTTGACAAGCGCGAGGACTTTCTTTACACTTTGATTTGTGTGCCAAGGGAACAGCTTTGAAATTGTATAATATAGTTAAAATTATAAACTTGCCATACTCAACTGCTGGTAAGAATTATTATTATATCTAAATTTCATTAGCCGTTAAGTGTTAGAAGGCAAACCCTTTTTTAAAATTACTTTTATTATATTTTCTTGCAAAATATTTTCCTCTCTCATGAGACATGATATCTACACACTCTTATCATCTGATAAAGAAATAACCTATTGATTTTAAAGATTGTCTTATGGAACAATTTGGTAATTATAATTTTAATTTTAATGACTTCGGTTGTAAAAACATTTTTGGGGAGGCCTTCCAAAAGCTCCTCATCCCCAGTGTTCTTGTTCTTGTAGGTGGTTTGGGAGGGGGGAAACTTTTTTTTATAATTCTAGTAGTAGTAGGGGGTTTTGGGAGGGGGGGGGGGAGGATTTTTTTTTTTTTTAAAGTTTCCCCCCACCCAAACCCCCTACTAGAACGTTATAAAAAAAAAAAAAAAAAGAATACGGGGGATGTAGGAGTTTTCGGAAGGCCCTCCCATTCTTTGTTTTATACTTTGAAAGGTGAAGTTAGAGTCTAAGTGAATATGATTCTAGCCCGTAGGGTTAGAGTCCCCCCCCCCTCTGATTGCACGTATTTTTAAAAAATTATTTTCATGGAACAAATGTTTTCTCAATCAACATTGTTTTCCGTCACTATTATTTCCATAAAAAAATTTGGGGACATTACTAGGGACAGGGAGTTTCAGTGGGTTCAATCTCCCCCCCCCCCCCCCCCCCCCCCCCCACCGAAAAAATAAAGTAAATATAAATTAAGGGGGGGGGGGGGGGGGTCATTCCTCCTATAGATGATTAAGAAAGAGGAGGGGGGGGGGGGTCAAGGCATCCCTCTCTCTCTCTCTCTCTCTCTCTCTCTCTCTCTCTCTCTCTCTCTTTTCTCTCTCTCTATCACTATCTAGCTCTCTCTCTTTTTTGAAAAGTAAAGAATGAAATTATTAGAGAATGCTTGAGAGGGGGTTTAAAGGGGGGGGGAAAAAGGAAATCGAGCGTTACCCCCTCCCCG
>NW_027624037.1:0-2500 GCF_034508935.2 Berghia stephanieae | reverse complement strand
AGTCTGCAGTCGTGTGAAACAAGTGTAAATGATTGTAGGAAATGTTCGTTTCGAATATTAGCTTGTTGCTGATTAACTCACTCAACCCTAAAACCGACTACATCCATAGTTTACCCGGGTTACTTTTACCCATGCAACTTTAGATATTACATTTTTGTGAGACAAATTATAGGTGTAGTATCAAAGCTAAGTTTTAGTTTTTACGTGTTAATGATAGTTGAATACAACTATCTATGCACATGGTCATTTTTAATACATGTTATCCAATTTTGAAAAATAGCAAAAAAACTCTAGGATTGAGTGAGTTAATAACCAAGTGTCTCCATTGGATAGGATGTGTGTGACCATTAATGGTGTAACCCTATCAAGTTGGAATGTTGACACAGTGGGATAAGCATCGTTATCATTTCATCGTCGTCGTCTTCATCATAATCAATAATATTATCTAATTCAGAAAAGTGAGTGGAGCAGGCAGTTAGGTTGTAATAATAAGAAATGAAGTGTGTAGGAAAGTGCCAGAAGACTATAGAGAATAAAAGATTTCGCGGCGGCGATTGGGGCTCGAACCCGCGACATACTGGTACGACAACTTCGCCTGGCCGTGGAGAGCGTGACTTACTGTATGAGCTATCCACCACTCCATGAAAGAGTGGTTTCAAATTCTATGTCTATCTTGAGCCGCGAAATTAATTTTTATTCTCTATTGTCTTCCGGCACTTTCCTACTCTCTTCATTTCTTATTATATCTACCATCCACCGTCACTTTGTCCTCGCTACTATACGGCACTGCATGCGGCTGTTGCCTGAGTTTATTCCAATCTTTCATTGGAATAATAGACCCAAAGACAAATTTTTCCTTGGGGATGAGATGAATAAAGGGATTTTCATTCCCCCTTAACAGACGTGAAAATCCTCTTCATTTCTCTCGCTAATCGATGCTGTGCGTTTAGCCAAAAGCTCACAACAATCCACCAGCCGGATATAACATACCAACAGACAAACCTATGTGTAACCTTAAACGTTTATAATTTAGTGAGAAGTACTGATAAAAATGACTCGCTAAAAACAATAACAAGAGTTGAGTGACGTCAATTTCGTTCCTTCAATAGCGCCTCTTCCTTTTTATTTTCGTGCCTTCTCATTTTTTTTTCTCTGATCACTATTTTTATTCAAGCATTCTAAATGCAGCTGTTGTCTATCTATTTCTATTTTGAATGGGGGCGATCTATATTCATGTTTTCGTCCAACCAGGTCATCAATCACATGATTTGTTGCTGTTCAACGATTGGAAATATCTTAACACATGTAAACATGTTGCTTTGTTGTGAAAGTTGTAAACATATCCCTGTGTCAAGCTGAATAAAATGACCAATCGCGATGTTAGATTATTTCAAAATCTGTGAACACTTTTCACTATGTGGGTCACTTTGAGCATGTTTAGCAATGTGACCAATGACCTCGAGCACATGGAAAGTTAATATAGATCATGCCCATTGACTTTCGTCAGTAGATGATTTATGTGTGATTGTGATTATTTATCTTCAATTTATAGATAGTATGCACTTGTCTAAGAAGCTCACAACATTGCTATCCAAAAACAGACCAACACACAAAACTATGTGTAACCTTGAACGTTTATAGTCTGGTTAATACAGTTGAGTGAGAATTGCTCATAAATTCGGATGGCAAAAAGCAATAACAAAGACCTGAGTGACGTCATCTTTGTTCTATCTATATTTTAAAAATTGATTATTTTTTTTAGTTTGATTAATGCACCATTTCAACAACACAGTTTGTTGTGATGTTCAATCACCCATTTAGTACGAATGCTTTTATTTCTGACTAGCCCCCTCCCCGAACCCCCCTTACATCTTCGATGTAAAAAGGCACCCAGCGGTCAACAAAAAAAAAAAGGAAAAAAAGAGGAGAACACCATCAACTTCATTTATTTTCATATTTTTAAACAACAAACTATGGAATGAACAAAATTGACGTCACTCAGCTCTTTGATATTGTTTTTTGCCAGCATATTTTTATGAGTATTCACTAAATTGTATTGATCATACTATAAAACGTTTAAGGTTACACATAGTTGTATGTGTGTTGGTACGTTTAGATAGTATGCGCTTGGCTAATAAGCTCATAACATTGCCATCCGGAAGTATAACGACCAACACACAAAACTGTGTGTATCCATGAACTTTTATAGTCGGGGTAATACAGTTTAGTGAGTATCACTCACAAACGCGGATGGCAAAAATACAATAACACAAGGCTTGAGGTTACGTCATCTTCGAACTATCTATATCCTGCTGGCGGATGCTATGAGTTTTTTAAAACTAACGCATAACATTAATATTTGTCTGAGCGAGTAATGAAAGAGAAAATGTCCATATAAACGTTATGTATTTAAAATAAACTACTAAAAATAAATTTCCCGCCAGAAATAAATCCTTCCAACACCGTAAAATATTGTGGCCTGAAACGTTTTTAAAAATAT
>NW_027624036.1:0-8849 GCF_034508935.2 Berghia stephanieae | reverse complement strand
TTTCCCATAAAAGGGTTTTTAATTTTCGTCTCTCTCCCTTAACCGTTTTCACTGATTAAATTTTTTTTTTTTAAAATCAGGCACCACCAATGCCGTCAATACGCCACCCCCCTTTTTTTTTTTAAATCTGGCACCACCATATCCGTCAATACCCACGCCGCTGACTTTTTATTTTTTTCAAAGAAAATGCATAAACAAGATATTTTTGGGCGAGGATTTTAGAGATCGTACATATCAATTGCACATCAAAACAACATTGCCTTTGAACATTTTTTTTAAAATCAAAAACTAAAACAAAAGATTTTTTAATTTATCCCTCGCTAAAATATAAAAACTTTTCTAGAAATAATTTTAAAAAACAAGGGGCAAGTTGAACTTTTTCTGAAGTTTATTATTTTTCTAAACATAAATTGGCATAAATAAAAATTTTTGTATTGACAACTTAAACGAACGTTTTTGGCTAAAAAAACATTGGCCAATAGAATGACACAAAATAATATACATATTTTGACTTTACAATCATAAACATAAATCACGTGAAAATACAATCATAAACATAAATCACGTGAAAATGAAATAAAAACAAGAAACGTAGGCGATTCCATATAATAGTTATATTTGATATACACAAATTCATCATTTTCAAATCTTACAAGAAATCTGCTTATTTATGAAATCAAAGATTTAGTTCGGAAGGAATGGGTTCATTCTGATTGGATCAATTCTATACTTGTCAACTTCATCTAAATAAAGAAACTAGTTTTATACAAGTTATTGCTTCAATGGAACCGCTTCCCACTTTGTAAAACAAAAAAAAAAAATGAAACATCATTGATCTATCCCCTCAGACTGACTCAACTGATAGCAACACACATGATATACGTATAAATACAAACGTATAAAGTTCTGTCATCTGCATTTTTTGCCAAATTGGGACCTAAAATTTGCTAAAAATTTGCCCCAAAAAACCCCAACATTTGCCAAGAAATTTGCCAAAAAGCCCAAAATTTGCCAAAAAATTTGCCGAGGAGAACTAAGCGTTTCAGTAAAAATCAACACACGATACAGAAAAATATATATATATATATAAGACAATTTATTACATTTAAGGAGGCTACGTTTATTAATTTACACAATAGCGTTGTTACAAAGATTTTAAAGGATCATTATCCGTAGAGAGTAGCTTCCCTTGGTTTGGGCCCAGGCAAAGCTGCAACATTTCTCAAGTGTCGCACTTTTTTTTTTTTCGTTATTTTGTTTTCGCTTCTGTTTTTCCCAAAAAATTGCCACGTGATTTGCCATGCCAATGTTCCCTAAATTTGCCACGATTTGCCAATTTTGGGAAATTTGCCAAAATTTGCGGATCGCCCTGATATTTGCAAAAAATGCAGATTACAGATAAAGGCGTGCCTAAATATGATTTTATAGGAACTCTGAACAGTAAAATGGGCGTAAATAAGCAGATTTCTAACAAGACATAATGTGAAGATGTGTATTGGTATTGCACTCATTGTAGCCACAGCCGTGGGGAGTCTAACAAAACTCAAAAAAAATGAAGATCATGATGATGATGATAGTGGTGGTGATGATGATAATACCAATAATGAAAGTGACAATGGCAATTATTATATTAAAGTAACAAAAAAAAAATTAGTAATAGAATTTAGTAGTAGTAGTAGTAGTAGTAGTAGTAGTAGTAGTAGTAGTAGTAGTAGTAGTAGTAGTAGTGTAGTAGTAGTAGTAGTAGTAGTAGTAGTAGTAGTAGTAGTAGTAGTAGTAGTTTAGTAGTAGTAGTAGTAGTAGTAGTAGTAGTAGTAGTAGTGGTAGTAGTGTAGTAGTAGTAGTTGTAGTAGTAGTAGTAGTAGTAGTAGTAGTAGTAGTAGTAGTAGTAGTAGTAGTAGTAGTAGTTGTAGCAGCAGCAGTAGAAGTAGCAGAATGTAGTAGTAGTAGTAGTATGATGATGATGATAATATTAATGATGATGATGATGATGATGATGATGATGATGATGATGATGGTGATGATGATGGTCATAGTAAATGTTTGAAAAGTAATAAAGATCTCATGGCGAAAACAACGGAATCTATGTTTCAGTAGTTTGTAAGATTTAAACAATGCGAATTCTCTCATTTTTATCATAATTTGAATCAATAAAAGTACAAATAAAACTTTAAAATAAACATTAAAATTAAAAGTACTCATGATGGATATGTCATTAATAGGTTGTAAAACTAAAAGAAACATAAACAAGGAAATAATTTCGATACTGTATGGTAATAAAATATTCAAGGAAATCTAATCAATCGTTCAACTTTTAAAAAAAATCTAGAATGAGTTATCACTCCTGATTTCCTTTAATTTAGAAAATACAATGCAATAATAATAATAATAATAATAATAATAATAATAATAATAATAATAATAATAATAATAATAATAATAATAATAATAATAATAATAATAATAATAATAATAATAATCATAATAATAATAATAATACATCTAGCTGAGTGTATTATTGCCCATTGTGTAAATAATGTTTTGAGGGTTGGGTTTTTTCCCGCGTTATTTTGGCGACGAAAACCTTGTTTAAAAAGATAACATGTTGGACAACGGATGTTCATTGCTCTAGCTAAAACGTTGCCCTGTTCAACTCATGATAAATCAAAATGTTTGTACAAAACAAAACAAAACAAAACTTAAGAGGCTTATGGAATCGAAGGATAATAAAGTTCTCCTCTCTATTGTTTTCATGTTCTTATTATATTTATTTAAAATACTCAAACATCATTATACTGACCAGGCAAAGTATCACATAGCACCTGTGTTTGTAGAAATATGTTTCTTGAATTTATAGACATTTGAAATATCATTAATAATGAGATAAATATAGACATATATAATATATTTTTTTAAAAATTCATAGTATATACACAAAGCTGAAATTCATTAACGGTAAATATTTGGCGAGAAATGAAAATGTAAAAAAAAAAAAAATAAAACACATAAAAATAACAACAGGCCTCTGATTTTTATAGAATGGTAGATTTTCTACATTTATCACCAACAGAAAACCAAAACTTAATTTAATATATTAGAAATAAAAATATTATAATATATTGATATTTTAGATAATAAATTAAACCATTGAAAGCCGCATTGTAGATACTTCAAAATATTGCACAAAATGTAATGTATTTTATCTTTTAAGATATTTGTATAGATCACAATGATGGCGAGCGATGAGATTGGATTTCATTCAAAACTATTCGCGGTTATATTATGTGCTCCCTTGATGAACAAATCTGATTTCCGATTAGACTTCAATCGACCCACGCTAGTAACGGGTAATAAGAAAATTTCTTTCGAGTAGAAGTGCCAAATATGGTGGCTGTAATAACATTTATTTTCACGTTACTTTGCAATCTGGATAGCTAGGGCTTATTTTGTTTCGATGAAACGTTTTGACCTTTGATATGTAACAGATGATTAACCTATTTCAGTTATAATCGCGGTATTTTCATCACCCTGAAATTTAATTCTATGAGTTGAATATCACAAATCTCTCCGCAAGCGCAGAGTGCATAATATACCTAACAAAGCCAAAAGGCAAGAAATTTATCTGTAGCTTTTCCAGAAAGATGTGATTTGTTTCCTGCCTCAGACTCAGAGCTTTGGAACAACTCCGATTTATTTGAGTCTTAGAATTAACGCTCATGCATTCTTCACAAACCATGTTATATTATTCTATATAATCCCTACTCACCGTTCAGTTATATTATCTCTTATTACTAACCGCCCCCCCCCCCCCCCCCCCAAGCCCCTTCCGCTCAAAAAAAAAAAAAACACAAAAAAACAAAGTAAGTTATCTTTTCTTTCAATTAAAAATAAATAAATAAACAAATGACTAGCGATCGGGATTAACACCGGCTTCTTGGACTCTCAATTCTTACGATTTTATTTGGATTTAAATCATTCGCAAAATTATATCTAGCAAATACAAATTATTGGGAAGTGTGAAACACTTTCATAACGGTGGTTATCTATCTATAGACGGACGAGCCTACCAATACCATTGTTAGCCACGGCAAATGAAGCTTTACACGTGAAACTAACTCATCGGAATGGTTGTCTTACTATTTAGGTATAATTTAAATTGGTATAATTGAAATTGGTTTAATGTTTCGCACAGCGGGTATGGGCGTTTGGTAGCTACCAGCCCTATATCATTTTTGGTTCAATTCTACCTTCCATACCATTGTGCCTATTTGATATCTAAGTATTGTATAAATTCTTTTATTAATGCTAAGAAGACAATGGCAATATAATGTCACATGTAGTTTTGATGGATGTGTGGAATTTTCATATATTGATACCTAGTATAGAAAAAAAAAAAATTAAAATGAGGAGGTAGTTGGGGTGAACTAATTTATTACCGTTTTGATTGAAATAATAACTAAGAGTCTAAGTGCGATAACCGTATTTTTGTTTTTAAAGACACGGAGTAGTATGGCTTCTCTCCCTTGAATACACTTTATTTTACAAAATATACTATATAAAAAAAAATTCTGTATTATTTTTTTTTTATTCGAGTGAGATAAGAATATATCATTTGTTAAAAAGACTGGGTTAAAAAGTAAACAACCGAGAGCATTCATCATTTGGAGAAAAAAAACAACAGAAAAGTAAAGTATAAGCATAGAATTTTCTCTGGTACTAGTAGCTGGCAAGGAATCTACCTGTTGACGATGTTTAATTTTTGAGTAATTGTTACTAGAAAGAATGTTCCTTTTGCAAATAATTTAGTAATAAAAGTTAATGTTATAGCTAATTTTATTTCGTTAATGGTTGTATTTTTTATTTACAATATCAAGTACCAAAATTCGATAACCTTTAACAATGATTAGCCAGTCTCATTATCTTGAAATACCTACCTATCATTTAACTAACGAATAAAATACAAAATGTCTTCGCAAAGTTTAAGAACTACTTTACAATATAAAACATGTTTATAACTGATAATATTTTGTTGTCTTTTGAATTATTTGACATATGAGTCACTTTTAGTTCATACTGCACTTATACACAAAGATCACAATCTTGGTACTCAATACAACGTGCACTTATTTGTAAGTCTAATAGGGAATGAGATTAGCTGAAGAGTAGCGTCCCTTGATTGGACGTCACCTTACAGAGAGAATGTCAAATGGTTTTGCGCATGCGTCTCCCTCGTCCTCACTTTCGGTGAAGTGTCTCATGCCGCTTTCACCGGAAGCGAGGACGAGAGACGCATGCGCACAACCAACATGACGTTCTCTCTCTAATAACTTTTCCCGGTGAGGTCCAATCAAGGGACGCTACTCTTCCGCTAATCTCATTCCCTATAGCCGGACACCCGTATGGGCTTGTTTTGACGTTGTTGTGATGACAATATTTTGCAGTGGTTTGAAAGTATTTCCATGACAAGAATGAGCCCATAAGCATTTGGGTTATCAGATCTACAAATAAGTGTCTGTCGACTCAATAACATTATTGTCTATGTAAGTTAAATCATTTTGACATGTAAATCCATATTTTCAGGGACCAGCCTTTGTAAAGCGTGAACAATGCACAATAAAGTACAAAAATATAATTGCGATTAACACAACATGAAAATAAAAGAACCTCTTCTGCATTAAGTATTGAAACCCCATGGCAGATAAACAATATCTTAAAAAAATTCGACTGTGCTCGGTATCACTTTTCCAAATATCTCACCACAAGGGAGATTTGACAATCTATCCTCTGTCATTCTGTGTACAATGATGTACGTAGTTGCCAGGCTTCCCGAATCACGAGTGCTGGGGACTGTAAGATGGCGGGTGCTCGTAAGGAGGTGGCGGGTCTAGCATGGGTGTTTCTTGTTGAAGTTGTAGATGCGGGTATAGATGCATAGCTGGGGCTGAATTATCTTCTCCTTCCATCAGTGGCGGTGCTGAAAGGAGAGAAGACGGAAAATGTCTCTTTCCAACAATTTGATAATGATACAGAAATTTAGGCTTTTTTGTTTTTATTTTTGTTTTATTTTTTTTTATTTTTTTAAATTTTTATAAGGTTTTTTTTTGTTTATTTGTTTTCGTTCCTAGGATCTTGTATTTTCAACATCAATAATTTTTCCTAATTTCATTTTGTTTATACTTTCATTTTTTTTTTCATACTCTGTACTTAAACGTTATGCAAAACAGACCAATCTCAAAGTTATATGAAGTTTTCTTGTTTTTCTCGTGAGGCTATGTGGTCTAGTGGTATGACACTCGCTTTCGGATCGGAAGGTCCTGGGTTCGAGCCTCGCTCGGCGCATAGTTGAGTCCTTGGAGAAGGCAGAAGGCTCTTTACTCACATTCTCTCACCGTACTCAGGTGTAAATGAGTACTGACCGTTAACAGCGATGTCTCTGTCCGAAAAAAATTATAACATCGCCTAATAGGCGTCATGTCCCGCCCTAAATAGGCGCCTAATAGGCGTCATGTCCCGCCCTAAATATTAATGTTACTGTTGGCCAAGGACCCCTTAAGCACATTTTAGTGGATATTGCGCTATATAAAAGCTCAATTTTTTTTCTTCTACAGTACTATTCTAAAACTAAAAATCAATGATGCACTAACAACTTAAGTTTTCAAACAAGGAGAAACCCCCCCCCCCCCCCCCCCCCCCCCCCCCCCCCACACACACACACATAGCTAGATGATGACACATTATTCAAAGAATCCTTTTTTACAATCACAAGGATGGAGTTAATTTTCGTCTCTTTGGACCGAACCTTCAATGTGTCAGTTGAACATAACGCTAGTCGGCGAAGAAAAAGCTTTTGGCCAAACAAAAGTTTGTCAAGATACTATGAATTTAAAAAAAACAACATAGAATAAACTAATCATAACGAAGTAGGCACAGGGATTCATGCAATTTCGTCAAATGTTCAAGCGATTAATTCCCTGGGACAAAGGCATCTGATATCGAGTTCACTTCGCTTAGTCAAAATTTTTCGGGAATTTGAATAAACGTTCTAGATTAAGAAGAGTCTTCGATTAGGGGAGTGTAAATATATTGAAAAAAAAAATTACTTTTGTTTTTGCGTAAGAGTAACTTATAAGCGCGATGATTTGACAATGCAATAAAGTGGTTTGTAGTTCTAATTCTTGTATGAGTAACACACTTTCTTCATATCTTATGGGGGCGTCCAATGAGACGTTTTGCGGACAATTAATTGCTAGCATTTTTTGTCTTACTTCCGTTTTTCTCCCAACTAATCAGAATGCTGATTTAAATATTAAAAATAAATTTCCGAAGTTTGAACAGTTGCCATAAAAGAAAGTAGATTCAAGGTCAACCGCTCACAGAATGCCCCATGTATGTCATCATATGTCGTCGATAAGTTAATCCATGTAAAAAAAAAAAAAAATACCTGATGGTTGAACTTGGTCGGCGGACATTGAATGTTTCGTCGTGGAAGCGCCGCTCTTCTTCCTACAGCAGCAATAGACGGCGAGGGCAATGAAGATGAGAATAAGGACAACGCCACAGATGATTCCAACGACAAAGCCGATGGAAGCAAAACACACGCCCTCTTCCGTTACACTGGAACCTTTAACAAAAAGACGTCAATGCATTCGTTTGATTTTGAAGGAGATTACACGAAAGGCAATAGTTTAAGAAACATCAATAATAAATAAATAAAATTGAGTTTTATATAGAGCAATATCCACTAAATGTGCTCAAAGCGCTTTACAAGGGGTCCCTGGCCAACAGCAACATTGAACATGTAGGACGGGACATGACGCCTGTTAGGCGATATTACAGTTATTCGGACAAAGACAACGCTATTAACGGCCAGGTACTCATTTTACACCTGAGTACGGTGAGAGAATGTGAGTAAAGAGCCTTTTCCAAGGACTCAACTATGCGACGAGCGCGAGGCTCGAACCCAGGACCTTCCCGCTCCGAAAGCGAGTGTCCCTACCATTTGACCACATAAGCCGCAATAGCTTGACGGGCATAGCAACAAGAGGTCACAGAGGAGCCATTCATTATTTCCGGCATTGTTTCACTTGTTAGCATCGTCTTACATTTCCCTTTTAATCAGGAATCTTAGTCCGACTATTGCTGCATTCCTTTTAGCAATGAATACAATATCTATGCTTGTAGCACGCTTGTGGCCTCAATGTCGTTGTCTCTTGTGTCTGCGATAAGACCGATATCACTGGCAAAATCTAAAATAATTTAATTTGTAGATGTTATTGCGAGTCATTAAAATAGTTTTGTCCATATTGTTTTCTTATAGAGGGAATGAGATTAGCGGAAGAGTAGCGTCCCTTGATTGGACGTCACCCATCGTCTGTGACGTCCACCGGCGGAAACGTGATTGAGAGAGAAAAGTCATGTTGGAGGACATAGACGCATGCGCACAAACCAACATGACGTTCTCTCTCAATCACGTTTCCGCCGGGGACTCACAGACGATGGGGGACTCCCTCAAGGGGCGCACCTTCCGCTAATCTCATTTCCCAAAATGATGATAAATATTAAAAAAAAATGAGAGAGAGAAAGAGTGCAAACATTCCCCTTTCCCTGTTTCTAGCGGAAAAGGTTCTGTAAGTTCGTTATTTTATCTTTTTTTACACAAAAGTTTGAGCATTTAAAGTAAGGGGGGGGCGAATAATTAAAGTAGGGACTGTCCATGAAAAATACTCACTCTGCTCTATTTTTACTCAAAGTCGTAGCCCCCTGTTATTTTCCCAGCCTCTCTTTTAAACTTGAAGGTGACGAACGTTCTGACGTGCACTTTGGGAGGGGGGGCCCTTTTTAATTGCATG
>NW_027624035.1:0-8855 GCF_034508935.2 Berghia stephanieae | reverse complement strand
CACTTAAATTTTCCCCCAATCCCTTTTCATCTCATCTTCATCTCACCCATCATAAAATAATATCATATCATCCCCCGTCATTCATTTCCCATATCACATCTCATCATTTTTTCATCTCTCATCATCCTCATCTTTCATCATAATCATTCTTACATTATAAAACCACCCCCATCACATCATTCATTCATCTTTCAATCATTCCAAATCATCACTTTTTGCAAAAAAGGGTTCAGTTTGGCCCAAAACAAAAAAAAAAAAAAAAAAAGCATAAAACCCGCCCCCCATAAAATAACCAAATCATCCACCCATTCTTCACTGGCGGGTTTCTGTGCCCCACTCTTAAAGGCAGGGGCCCATAGTGTTGCCTCTTTTTTTGGCATTTTTGCTGGCTTTCCCCCCCCCCAAGATGAATTGTCCTTTTTGCCGATTTTGCCCCCCCCCGGGGGGGGGACACGTATGGACGACTTCTGGAAGAACTGGTCTCGCTGGAAAACAAATTTTTTTTTTTTAAAAATTTTTAAAATAATCTTAAGGGGTTTTTTTTTTTTTTTTTTTTTTTTTTTTAATTGGGGCAATTGGCTCAGCGGTTTTTTTGCTTCGTACCTCGCCCTAGCCAATTTACGGTTCGGCACTGGGGGGCGGGGACCCCCTGGTTATTCCCCCTTTTTCCCTTGGAATAGACTTTTGAGACAAATTTCCCCTAGGGATTTTAAAATTAAGGGAATTTTTTTTTTTTTTTTAAAAAAAATTATTTATTATAAAAAAAAAAGATTTAAAAAAAACGGTGGATATTTAAAGATAAAAAAAAAAAAAAAAATTTTTTTAAAAAGGAAAGTTTTTTGAGCCAAAAAAAACTCGTCTGTCGGGGGGGGAAAAAACATCAACCCCTCGTACAACGGGAAATAGGATACTACATTGAAAAACAAACACTTTTGGTAAAAATTTTCTTTGGAAAATAAGGGTCCTTAAAAAAGGTTCAAAAGTTGACGTCACTCGGTCTTTTTTTTGTTTTTTTTGCCTCCGTGTTATGAGAATTCTCACTAAACTGTAAAAACCCGGACTTTTGATAGTTCGAAGAGAATTTTCACTCGGGCCCTTGTTTTTGTTTTTTCCCCAAATCCGCGTTTTTGGATAATGCTCACTGAAACTGATTTTAAAAACCCCGACTATAAAAAACGTTCATGGAAAAACACCACAGTTTTTTTTGTGTTGGCCTTTTACCCTTTCCGGTGGAATGTTATGGTTCTTAGCCAAGCGCATATATCTTAAACGTTCATGTTTAGACACTTTTTTTGTGGTTTGGTCCGTTAACTTTCGGATGGCAATGTTTTGATTTTTTCTTAGCCAAGCCCCTTTAATATCTTATTCCATTTTTTTTCCCTTTTGAACCCGGTATTTTTAATTTTAAATTTTCCCATCCAAAATGCCTCCCCGTAGCAACTTTAAAATTAACGAAAAAGGTTTTTGTTGTGCCCAACGTTGAATAAAAACGTTTTGAATTGTTTCGTTTAAAAAAAAAATAAATAGGGGCCTCAGGGTCAATAAAATGGGAAAATTTATTTTGGGGGAGTAATGTGGACTATAAAAATGGGGGGAACAACACAAAACAAAAGGAGATTTTTGTTTCCTTTTTTAAATTGACCTTTATATATGCAAAATCCCCCTAAATGTGCTCAAAGGCTTTACAAGGGGGTCCTGGCCAGAAAACATTAACATTTGGGGCGGGAACATGACACCTTTTAGGCGTGTTAAAATTTTTTTGGGACAGGACAACGCTGTTAAACGGCCAGGTACCTTTTTTCCACCTGGGGGGGGTTTCGGGGAAATGTTAGTAAAAGAGTTTTTTTCCAAAAGGATTCAACTTGCCCCCGGGGGAGGCTCAAAACCCCGGGGACCTTTTCCATCCAAAAAGCGAGGTTTACACTGACCACATTTGCCTCACCAATTTTGAGTAAATTTTTACCCCTTTATCTTTCTCTCCATGAATTGGGTTTGGGTCGTAGTATAAATAAAGGGGGGGGGCCCACTTCTTTAGGAGATAAATTTTTTTCAGGGGGGGTTAACTTGACAAAATTGATGGAATCTTTATGGGCCCTCTCTGTTGAAATTTTGTTTTACATTTGAAAGGGTTTGACAAGAAAAATTTTTTAAAACAAAGGGGGCATTTTAAAAATTTCAGTTAAATATGGGGCAAATCGCAGACGGTTGATCTCATACTCTTTTTTTTGGAATTTTAAAAAGGTGCATTGGGTTTTTTTTTCCTATTTAGTTTTTTAAATAAGGTCAAAATTTTAAATTAAAATTTAAAAGGTAGAATTACTTACAGGTGTCCCGATTCCCTTTGGGTGAAAAGTAAGGAATTTTGGGTTTGAAGGAATTTTTTAATTGTTATCAGTGGCCCAAAAAAAATTATATTCAAAAAACATTTTACAATAAAAAAAAAAAATGTAAAGTTGCTGCTCGAAGCTCAAAAAAAAATAAAAAAAACGATGGAATTTGAAGGGTTAAGTTTTCTTTTTAATATACGGGGGGGGAATGAAAAAAATGGCCCGTTTCGGGTTTACCTTTATCAACAAAAAGGAGGGAAATAAAAAAACTACAGACAAATTTAGGTTTTTTCATTCAGTTTTGTTGATAAAGGGGGGAAACCGAAATGTCCTTTTATCTTTTTTGATATTAAATTAAAGGTTTTTAAATCAATTTCACATTGTTATTTTTTCGGTATAAAAAAAAAGAGGGGCCCCGTCAGACAAAATTTATCTTTTTAGAAAGCCTTATATCAATTACACCAAATTTGAAAAAAAATCTCCTGGTATTTCACACTATTTATTTATTGGGGTTTTGGGTCCTTTAAGGGGGGAATGGGGGGAAAATAGGAGAAGAAAAACCATTGAAGCGAAAAGAAAAAAAAAAAAGAGGGAAAAAAAGGTTTACGTTTTATGGAGGGAATGGGGTTGGGGCAAGAACGAGATACCCCCTGAAAAAACAGGGAGGGGGGAAAAAAGAGGTTTTGGGGGGGAGGGTAAAAAAATTGAAAGTTTTTGCCCCCAAAAAAAAAAAACTGGTGGGTTGTTTTGGTTTTTTCTTCGGGTTTCTTTTAATTTTGGGGAAAATACCGTTTTTTTTTTTTTTCTCCTTCTTTTTTTTTCCCTTCCCTCCTTCCCTTTTTTTCCTATTTTTTTATTTCTTTTTTTTTCTTTTCTTTCTTTCTTTTTTTTATTAAAAAAAAAATTTTTTTTTAATAACTTTTCCCCTTTTTTTTTTTGGAAAAAGCTTCTTGATTTAAAAAAAGGGGGGCTAATTTCAACCTTTCCCAAGATTTAACGAAAAAAACGACCCCCCCGGGGTTTTTTTAAAAATTGATTGGCAAAGGGGCATTTTAATTTTTTTTTCAAAAAATTCCCTTTCCTTTAAAAAAATTGTTTGTTTTTTGTAAGGGGGGTGGTGGGGCTGGGGGGGGGGGGGGGGGGGCGAGCGGGGGGGTGGTTTTTTAGCCCCAAAAAATTTTTTAAATTTAAAAAAAAGGGGGGTTAACCATTTTTTTTAATTTTTTTTAATTTTTAAACCCCACAGCAAAAAAGCGGTTTTGGTTTTTCCCTACCTTTTTCCCCCCCCCTTTTTCCTTTTTGGGTATTTTTTTTTTTTTTTTAAAAATTAAAAATTTATTTTTTAAAAAATTAATTTTAACTTTTTTCCTTTTCCTTTTTAAAAAAATTATTTAATTTAAATTTTTTTTTTATATTTTTTTTTTTCCTTTTCCCCTTTTTCATTTTTTTTCTCCTTTTCTTGGTATAAAGGAAAAAATTTCTTTTTGGTTAAAAAATTTAATTTTTTGGGGAAAAAAAAAAAAAGGCCGGGGGCAACCCCAACCCTTTAAAATCGTTTTTTTTTTTTAAACATTTTTAAAATTTTTTAAAAAAATTCTTCTTGTTAAAAAAAAAACAAAATTTTTTAAACTCTTTTGCAAAGCAAAATTTTTTCCTTTTTAAAGGGGGGGGGGGGGGTTTGAATTTTTAAATCCAAATTTTTCAAATTTATTTTATTTCATTTTTAAAAATTTAATTCATGTTTTTTTTATCTAAATTGGGATGGTTTGCCCCCGTGGAAAAATTGGGCCAAAAAAAAAAATGGTTTTTTAATCCTCTTTTTAAAAGAAAATACTTTTAAATTTTTTTTTTACCCTGGGTCCATTTTAAATTTTTTCCCCCACAAACCAAGACAAATTTAACTTTCCCCAAAAGCCAAAACCCCCAATTTTTTGGGGGTTTTGGGGGGAAAAAACCCCCCCCAAAAAAAAAAAACCCCCAAAACATCGGGGGGGGGGGCCCCCCGGGGGAAAAAAAACTTTTCACCTTTTACAAGTTTCATGTTGTTTTGTGCAGGGGAAGAAGGTTTTAAAAAACTAAGGAAAAAAAAAACAAGAAGTGTTTTTTCCTGAAGTTCATTTTTAAATCGTTTTATTTTTTTTTCAAACAGTTTTTAAAAATTAAGTGTTAAAAAATTTTCTTCTTGTTCAAAAAAAGAAAAATTTTGTGATAGACATAAACGTTAAAAAACCCAAAAACAAAACGTAAATTATTCACTATTAATTGGGGTGGGGGGGGGGGGGGGGGGCGGGGGCTCGGGGGAGGTTTTAAGGGGTTTTTTTTGGGGGGGTTGGGGGGGGGGTTGTTTTTTTTCCCGGGGTTGGGGGGGGGAAAGTCAAAAATGATCAGTTTATAATGATTTTTTTTTTTTTCCTGGGTACGCTTTTTTTGTTGGGAGAAATTTTATAAGGGGGGGACAGCCTTGTTCGATAGGTTTAGGCCAGTTACAAGTTTCCATGGGGGCTTCGAGGGGAAGTGAGTTAGTGTTGTTTGAAGTGTATTACCCAATTTTTTTTGTTTTGGGGGGGGAGTTCCCTGGCCTCAAAAAAATGTAAGGAAATCTTTTGGGCGTTATCAGGAACATGGGGGGGGGTGGGTTGCGGATCCAGGGCAAAACTTTTGCGCATTGGATTTTCCCCCAAAAGGATGGCTTGTCGATGGGCATGGACGGTTTTTATTGAAAAATGGAAAATTTTCTTTGTGTTTTTTCAAAAATCTAAAAAAAAAAAATTAAAAAAAGTTGAATAAAAAACTGCAATTTGCTTCACAAAGATTTAAAATCAGGTTTTTAATTTTCCTGAATTTTTTAACCCCATTCAACTTTTAACTTGGTTTGTATAATAATCTAAAAAAAGGGGATTGGTTAGTAGAATGATAATAAGGGACCAAAAAAAAAAATTTTCTTTTAGTAATAAAACAATGGAAAATAAAAAATCTACGAAGGACTATGGGGGAATTTTTTTCTTTTTCTTTTTTGGTCTTTTTTAAAAATTGTTGCATTCAAAAACCTTTTTCCTTGGGGAGGATCATTTAGCCCGTGTTTCTTGGGTTTCCTGGGTTGGGGGGTTTTCTTGTAGGCTTTTCAACCCAAGGGCGGGGAGATAAACCTGGGCAGAGGTCACGATTTTTTTCCTTTGCTAAAAAAGGAGGATAAATTAATTATGAAAATTTCCATCGGATTAAAGAAAAGATTGACATTTAAAATCTTATAAAATATCAATCGTCTTTTTATGTCTTTCTTTTTTTTTTTTTTCCCCAAAATTTATATCTCTGAAAAAAAAAACATTATCTTGCTACTTTTTTCCAAATATAAATGAAAAGAATTTAAAAAAATTGGCATTTACATAGCGTTTTTTTCCCATGCCCAAAAACCCTTTTCACAAAAGTGGCCAAAGGGGGAATGTTAAATTGCCCCAAAAGCAGAAAAATTAAAATTAAAAATTAAATTAAAATTCCTTTACCCCTTCCCCAAAGGGGGGAAATTTTTCTTAGGGTCTTTTCAAGGGAAAGATGGATAACCCGGGGCGTCAGCCGCAGTGCAGCGCAAAATTGAGCTAGGGCGAAGTGACTTGCTCAAGGGGGGGGCCAACATCGCGCGGCAGGTGATCGAACTTGGTACCTTCCGGGTACGAAGAAAGAGCATGGGGGGCCCCTTCCCCCCGATGGTTTACCTTGAACTTAAGGTGGAGGTACAGAAAGCCTTTTCCCCAGCTCATTTTTTAAAGTTACATGTTTTTAAAGGCCCTCGTTTTTTTTGTCGCATTTCTCTACCCCCAAAAATACTTTTTGTGGCCCTCAGTCCGTCTTTTTTACTTGGGCCCCCTTTTTCAGAGATAGCCGTCTTTTGCCCCTGGGAAAAAAGTTGGGGAAAAACCCAATCGGAAATAAAACGCCCCGATTCCGGGTTTTATTTTGTAGAAAGTTTTTAAAAATTGTGAAGACCAAAGTTACGTGTTTTTCAAAGTTTCGTTTCCTTGTGAATGATAAAGATTTAACGTAGTTTTTTTAAAATTACATTTGTCGCAGATTTGTTAAAGAAGAAGGGGGTTTCCCTTTTAAAATTTATTTTGAAAATAAGCTTTTCCCAAAAATTTTTTTGAAATTTTTTTAATTGTCTGTGTGTTTTGCCAATACCTGCAAATTTTATTCCCCGTTCTGGATTTTTAAAAATTTGTATGTGCAAAAAAAATTTTTTAACCCTTTTTTTGATGTTTGTACCCTAAAAAATCATTTGCAATTTTTCAAAAAACCGATGGAAAAGAATATTTTTAAAAAATGTTTATTTGTTGTTGCACTAGATCAGTAAAAAAATGTATTGTTTTTTCCCCCTGCTTTTAGTGGCTATTGTCACACTATAATAAAAAAAGGTCCAAAAAAACTATTTTTGAGTTAAGAAATAGGTCCTTCTTTTGGTCACTTTGAATTTTATGGCAATAAAAAAAATTGTATTTCCATGATTTTGCGAATTGGTTTTAGGGAAAAGAAGTTTTGCTTCTTCTGATGTTTTTTTATTTTGGCTATCGAGCCTTCTACCTTCCCTTTTTTACCGAAAAAAAAATTATGCCCTTCCGCACGACACATAAGATTCGTCCCCCAATGTTGTTCCTGAGCCCAACAGGAATCACCCATGTTATCAAAGTGGAAATTTGGGGTTAATTTTAAATCTTGTAAGGAAAAAAAAAAAAAAAAGTGCCTGAAGGGGGGACTCGAACCCGGCCCTTCCGGGCCTAAAGTGAAATTTTGCCTTAACCCACTCGGCCACTTGCCCCCCCTTTACCCAAATTTTGTGTTAGTAAAATATAAACATTGTGACCAATATGGGGGCTTTAACCTGTACTATGCCGTGGTGGTCGATGGCAACGTGAAACCTGTTTTGCCTCATTTTAGAAATTACAGTCCCATAAAACAAAATTTGGGATAGGTAACAAAAATAAAGGCCTTGTCCCCCAACTCCCCCACCCAAATTTGGTTGGGGGAACACCAATGACCATACATTCAAATCGAGCCTACGTCCCGGAACACCCTTTGTCAGTCAGCGTTTGTAAAAAGTGGCGGGAAGGCGTTTTGCCCCTGGGGCGAGTCGATTTCCCGGATGGGGGGAGGGGAAAAAAAAAAGTAAAATTGGTTTTCACTAAATGCCTTTTTTTTACAAACACCCCCCCCCCCCCCTCCCCTTGCTTCAAAGGCCCTTCTCGGGAAAAAATCGTACTTCAAAAATTTGATGGAAAACCCATCTCTTTTTTTTTTTTAAAAGAGCACAAAGAAAGAAAAAGTTGTAAATTTTTTAAGGTTTTTATATATTTAATTTTGGCAAAAAAAAAAAAAAAAAAAAAGATTAAATTTTAAGACGACTTGATATTTTATATGGATTCAAAAGTCAATATTATCTTAAAACCCGATGGTGTTTTTATAATTTTTATTTGTCCTTTTCTTATAGCAAAAAAGGGAAATAAGTCATGAGTCTTACCCAGGTTTTCTTATATTTTTTTTCTTCTTTATTTTCCCCAATTTGCTTTTTTTGGTTTTTTATGAAAATTACTCATTTGCTCCCGCCCTTCAAAAAAACTTTTCTGAAGGGAGTTCTTTGACGGACAGTTCCACGCGCCGAGCATCTCCGGTCGGTTTACACCTTGCGTGTGGGGACTCCCGGCTTTTTCTGGAATGATCCCCCTTGCCCGTCAACGTGTATTTTGGGGGCCTGGCGGCGTTTCATTTTACCCTCGACGAGTTTCCCTGATGATAAAGTGTAATAAAAGATTGATTATATGTGATCTTTAAGATGCTGTTGACCATCCTCGGAATTGGTATTTTGGGAAAAGTGAATTAAAAATTGGCCGTGTAAGATATGTAAAATTTCCCTTTTTTTTTTTTTAAAGGACAGTGATCTCTCTCTCTCTTCTCTTTCTCTCTTCTCTCTTTTCTCTCTTTTCTCTCTTCTCCTCTCTCCTTTTTCTCTTCTCTCTTCCATCCTCTCTCCCTTTTCTATCTTTAATTTAAAACTACCCATTCATAAAAAAAAATAAATAAACCTAATTAAGCCCAAATTTTTTTACTATAAAAATTCAGTTTTTAGTATCACTCCCCCTCGCAAAAAAAATACGTTGAGGTTATGGTAACATTTTTTTAAGACATAAAAGAAAAGACGTGTAATCCCCTAGGCGTTTTAAAAACAAAAGAAGTTGTTATTCGAGCACTCGAAATAAAAAAAAAAGGGGGTTTAAAAAATAGAAGAAAATGTGCGCAAGGAGCAGTTCAATTTTTTAAAAGTCCCTCAGCATTCTCATCCAAAAAAAAGGGCAGTCAAAATTTAGTTATAAAAGGAGGGGCCCATTTTTTTTTTTTACAAGTTGGGGTTTTAAAATATGAGGCCATTTGCCAACTAAAAATCTCAAAACCCCAATTGGGGTTAATGCGTTCTCTACTGTTTTGAAATACACGTGACGTCCGGGTCGGGCCCTTCCGGAAATGCGCATCAAAAGGGGGCACTTT
>NW_027624034.1:0-7500 GCF_034508935.2 Berghia stephanieae | reverse complement strand
ATTCTCTCTCTCTCTCTCTCTCTCTCTCCTCCTCTCTCTCTCTCTCTCTCTCTCTCTCTCTCTCTCTGAACTCAGCCTTGAAGTGTAAGGATTGCTCGACTCATCATGGTCACATGGCCATAAACTCACCCAATCAATAACGAGTCTTTTACCTCCCCTTCCTTCTCCTCCTCCTCCTTCCTCCTTCCCAATAGCACTGATCACAGTTAAGGATGAGGTCGATCCACGCCTCTCGTCTTGACAGATCCAATAACGATGCCAGCATTTCTCTCCTTTCATCCACTCTCCATCTTTATGCTGGCAATACGATGTTGTGATATTTGCCTCTTATTTATTCTTTTCCCCTCCCCAGCCGCAGACGTCCTTTTCGTAGTTTATTATTTCACCTCATGTGACCTCGTCCCATTTTTAAAAAATAAAAAAAAAAAAAATTGACGATCATTCTGGTGCAAGAGATTGGTTTAGCAATATGGTTATGTGATGGACGCATACTGAACAACCTGACACCCGACTTGTCAAACGGCGGTCAGCCTAATCCAAATGGGTTGATGTGATGTACTCTTATTATCTTCATATTTATTCAATGAGTCAGCACTTCAAGTGCACTCCACATTTTTTTTTTTGTTGAATTTTTTTTTTTTTTTTTTTTTTTTTTTTTTTTTTTTTTTTGATGTTAACCGGTCAGTTAGTTTGAAAATGATTGAAATTATAGAAGAAACGAAATGGAAGTTTTTAGACAGCGCATTTTGGCGATAGTTCTCAATTGATTATATCAATCAATTTACGTTAGATCCGGCTGGCGGATGTTGTGAGTATTGGATTTTTAATAATTGCACAGTGGCAGATAAACGTGGTTCTAGTTCTAGTTCTAGTTCTTTGCAGTCTCCTAGCTGCCGTTGTAAAATAGAATGCAAATTTAATTACTTGAATTTGATATACCGTGCGTGATCATGAATTATTTTTATAAATTATATTATTTGAATTTAAACAACTTATTTTTTTTCTGGTTTGTATAATGCGTCCATATCTTTTCTAAGCAGCAAGTTTTCTAGGCTCTTGCCGTGGAGTCGAGTCGTATAGAAAGGTATCTATCTCATTGTCGATGCTCTGGTTATGGAATTATTTGGCAAACTGACATCTTTTTGACCTTTTGTATTGTTTTCGGGTAGGGAAGGAAATTCACTTTTTATGCCGGGGGCGGGGCGGGAAAAGGAAGGTAATGGTGTTATTTTTCGTTATTGGCGGGGGGGGGGGGGGGGGGGGGGGTCTGCAATGTCTTTTGTTTGGTTGTGGATTTGTTTTTGTCTTTGTTTTTTTCGGGGTTTTTTTTTTTGTGTTGTTGTTTTTTGGGTTTTTTTTTGTATTGTTGTTTTTTGGGGGGGTTTTTTTCCCTTCTTTTTATATGCTCCTTTTTTAGGAGATACATTTTTCTACATGAATTTCGTTTATTTTCTTACTTCAGGAAAAAAGAAAGCATTTTTTGCCCTTGTATACAACGGCGTGAGAGCAGCACCTTTATGGGACGCTGTGAAACAGAAATTATTGGTGAGTATGATTTGATTTTACTTCTAGCCACCAAAATGGTATCTCTTGGACAACACATTTCTATCATTAGCTTATTTTAGTTTAAAAGTTTGGTTTTTTGTTGTTTTTTTTTTTTTACTTCAGAAGAAAAACTAAAAACACAACCAAAAAAACAAAAACAAAAGAAGATAAATAATAATTTAAAAAAAATACTGTCTCTTTTTTTTATTGATATTTTGGCTTTAAAGTGAAAGTTGAACTTGCTGTTCCAGAAATTGTTTTTCAGATTTTGAAAGTGAATTTGATAAACAGCATGAGTATGTAGTTTAATTAATGTTTTAATATAATAAATTTATTTTATTGCAGGTATGTTAACCATCACCGATTTTATCAACATTTTGAAACAGTACTACAAAACCTCAGAGGTAATTTAAAAAAAAAGAATATATTCAGTGGAATCAATTAAAGAAAAAAAAAAATATAGGTGTAAAACAATATATATTTTATAGCTTCATTGGTAAATATCTCTCTCTCTCTCTCTCTCTCTCTCTCTCTCTCTCTCTCTCTCTCTCTCCCTCTTTCTCTCTCTCACTCTCTCTTTCTCTCACTCTCTCTCTCTCTCTTTCTCTCTCTCACTCTCTCTCTCTTTCTCTCTCTGTCTTTCTCTCTCTTTCTCTCTCTGTCTTTCTCTCTCTCTCTCTCTTTCTCTCTCTCTCTCTCTCTCTCTCTCTCTCTCCTCTCTCTCTCTCTCTCTCTCTCCTCTCTCCATCTCCATTTCAGAAGTCTGCATTGCATAGCTTTTGCTGGGTTTCGAGAAGCCTGCATTGCATAGCTATTACTGGATTTCAGAAGTCTGCATTGCATAGCTTTTGCTGGGTTTCAGAAGCCTGCATTGCATAGCTATTACTGGATTTCAGAAGCCTGCATTTCATAGCTATTACTGGATTTCAGAAGCCTGCATTGCTTAGCTTTTGCTGGGTTTTAGAAGCCTGCATTGCATAGCTATTACTGGATTTCAGAAGCCTGCATTGCATAGCTGTTACTGGATTTCAGAAGCCTGCATTGCATTAAATATGTGACCCCACATGTCAATTTGTATTATGTCAGAATGATCTAGATGAAGAATTTTTAAAGATCAGAATGAGAAGAGTTAAATATTTTTAAGTCTAAGAAACAAAATCTTACTCTTCTCAATGAAGGCAATAGTTTTATCTCATATTTCATAAGCAAAGCTAAACGGGAATTTAAGCATCAGTTTCACATAATATTGATTTGAGATGGTTGGTCACACATGGTTGTATATTTTTACATGTTTGTACATTTGCATTTATATATTAAATTATGTATACATTGTCGCCATAGATTCTCAACTTTGTGTTTATACATTTTTATGCATGCCACGTCTGTAAACGAATTTCCATTTTTTTTGGATGAATAAAGTATATATTATATATGCTTCCTAGCTTATTGGAGTATCAGTTTAATTTAATAGCATGATTGCATAGATTAGATCGTATTTCATTTCATTGGGATTTTATTTTTGTCCTTTTTCTCTGGAGATTTTAAAATATTAATTGTAATCCATAAGCGAGAGTTCACATCCTGTCGATTCAAATTTTAATTGCAAAGGATTTTAAAAAATATAATTTATTTTATTATATTAGGTCTGAAACTATATGATACGATATATTTTTTAAAATGTATTTCAAAAAGGAAAGTGGCCTTTAATCATGTTATTTTTTTCTTTTTCAGGCAAAGATTGAAGAGTTAGAGGAACATAAAATTTCAACCTGAGAGGTATGTGTGAAATCATATCTCTTTGCTCATTTAAAAAATGTATAATCAATGTATTACTCAGGAAGATTTTGTTGTTAAATGAGTCTGAAGTTTTGAAATGAAATAACGGAAAGAAATGTTTATGAACCTAAAAGTTATAATAGTATTATTATGGTAATTGAATCAAGTGCTCAAGAGTAATAGATGATTGCTGTTGAGAGCGATAGAAATTTCTTTTTGTAACAATCCAAACGTTAGTGGGATATAATCTAGTTTATATTTATCGTTAAAATCTCTGATCAGGAGGGAACTATAGTGAATCACCCATGTTGTTATTATTTTGTTATTTTCCTCTTTACTTTTTTTTTTTTTTTTTTTTTTTTTTTTTTTTTGTTTTTTTTAAACTGGTAAAATAAAAGAGGTCAATCTGACATAATTTTATGATATCTTAAACAAAGTGGTTTTTATCTTGATATTTCTTTCTGTTGTGTTGTTACTAAGGTGAAGGAGGTGGGAAGGGGTGGCTAAAAATAGTTAAAGCTTTGGCCCAAGGCCAAATTATTCACCTAGCCAAGATTGTTTTTTTTTTAACCACTGTTTCTTAAATACTGGTATTATGATATTTAAAATAACATATGGTCGTGCTTAAGTTGGTGTTAGGGGTTTTAACCAGTTAAGTGCAGTACTCCAGAAAATTAGGTATTTAAAGATTTGACCAGAAACTCGACCTTTAATATATGGATCGATTTAAATTACCCTCGTTTTTGCTCAAAAAACCCTTCTTCAGCTATCAACAAAAAACAATATAGACATGAATAAATTACTAAATTCCACATAGACGACAGAGATAATTGGTAGGTCTTCTCTTGTAGAAAAATCTTGGAAAGTTCTGCTAGCAGCCTAGTATCCCTGAAACCTGGACACTACTTTGAAGATCTCACGAGTCCAAGGTATGAGAGTTTTTGCCAAATATGAGGGTAATTTAAATCGATTGATATTGGAAGGACACGTTTTCTAACCAATTTTCTAAGTACGTGTCTTTCCAGAGTATGGAATTTAACTGGGTAAAGTGCTTTTTTCAACACGTTGGGGTCATTTCAGCGTTTGATATGCAGATGGGATTTGAATCTTTTTATGTGAAAATTTATGTTCATTTTTTTTTTTTCTTGTTAACGTAAACACTAATTGGAAGACAATTCTTAGAGCTTTTAAGATTCCTATTTTGTTTACACAATAATTTTTGTAATCAGGATGATAGTGCTTTGCTTTGAGTTTAAGTAGTTGATAACCACTTATTATGTCTGTTGTATGCAGTTATCTCTCAAGGGTCAGCGAGAGCCATTTTGAGTATTATTGTTCCTGAAGAAACGCTTCACATTTTGTCTAGCTAGCAGTTTTAGTTTGATTCTTTCTTGTTTGTTGGTATTTGTTTTTCTTTGTTTTGATCAACACAACTCCAGGAAAGAGAAAATGAGCTTATGAAATGACTGGGTTAAATTGTTGAGTTTGACAGGTGAATTTGTTGTGTGTTCTTTTGTTTCTCATAGTAAAGAAAAGCACCTGTCATGCACACCATGTAGGAAAGAATGTAAATAGTAAAAATGTTTGGGATAAACAAAAACAAAGTAAAACAATCCACACAATGTTTTGACTTTTGTTTTGGTTTTTGTTTTTTGGTATTTTGTTGTTTTTTTGGCACTTTTCAATGAATTAAAAAGAGAATCCTTTTTAGACCCTATAATGAAAAAGTTCAATATATATAATATTTAAAAATGAAAGAAACCCCATTTATATTTCCATAGGTAGAAATTTCTACTGTTAAAAGGTATATCTGTGTCCCATTAAAATGGAAGTCAAAAGATATCATTATTTAAGTTCAATATTCAACATTGATGATTCGAATCTTAATGTTACTTGAATTATGAGATATTGAAATAGAGGCAATTTCTAAAAGATCATTTAATAAGTATGCTGATCACACTATTTTGAATTTAAAAGATGAGTATAAATTTATTTATATATATTCCTGAGAGACTCGTCTCATGATTAAAACGCAGAGTCTTTTCCAATTTTTCTATGAATTTATGATTTTAAATTTCTATTTTTATGTCGATTTAGATCTGATGATTGAGAAATTTTGATAGCAGGTCCTGAATTCCTACTACAGGCCAGCACTCACTTATTTTCTCAGAAAGCTACATGAAGCAAATTTTAATCCAATTACTGCAAGTCACCCTACTTGTACTAGCACTCGTAAAAAAATATGTCACTACCTTCATCCCGGTTGAGTCATTTATAAATAAAGTGTCCAACCCATGAACGCAACTCCTGTGCAAGAGTTTTGCAATCATTGTTTTTACTAATGTCATATTTCATTTTCCTATTTTTTTTTCCAGAGGTGTTGAAAGAGAGGCAGAAAACCATTTGTGTCCATTTATCCTGATCAAAGTTTGTTTGAGGCAGTGAAAACCTCGTGGACCACCAAGTACACAGATTACCAGTCATTGACGAGAACTCTGGCAATGCTCTCTACATCCTTACGCACAAACGGATTCTCCGCTTTATGCATCTCTATGTAAGCCAAGATATAAAAATATATTTTTTAATGTAATAAAAATCATTTTTATTAATCCCAAGGGGATGCAGTACAGCACAAGGAAAAATACAAGAGGCTGACAGCTGGGCTCGAACAGAGGACCTTTGGGTGTGCTTACAATGTGTCGTCCACTTGGCCACCATATTCTACTGAAATTTTTTGTCCAATGTCGAGATGTTCAGTAAAAAGATGGTTCAACTTGGTACCATTTCAGATTAAGCAAATTTTGGTCCAAGCATTGTGACTGAAAGTCATAAAATGATAAGGCCCATAGGGGTTATTTTATGAGTTAAGAATTACTGATTTGCTTTCTTTCTGCTAACGTGTATGCTGTTGTTTGACTTGTGAAGCAGTAGCTTGTCCAGAGTTCAGAAAGGAAAAATAGAAGTTAAAATAGTTCCAATTATTTTCCAAATATTATATTATTATCTTACAGTTTTGGTTTAACCACAATTCATTTATGAATATAAATATATAAATAGAATGCAGGTTCCAATTTTCTTTAATGGAAAATGGAATTTGAAAATGTTTTTGATAAATGAATATCCTTATATTTATGGTGCATTCTCCCCTTTGATCAGAAAAAACTATTTTGTCTTTTCTTTCTTAAATTTTCTGAAATGGATTGTAAAATTTTGATAAGGACACTTTTATTTCCAGGGAGTTAAAAAAGTGCCATGAAAATATAAATTTTAAAAATTTAAATAAGTTTCTATCTTCAGATTAGAAGACATTTTGTAAAAGAGTTTCCACTTAATTTTACAATTCGTTGCTATCAAATCCTATAGATCTATGACTTTTGAAGAACACGAAATGTTATTAATAGTCCTTTTTTTTTGCTCAAGTTCAGTTTTGGACTATTTGATTTTAATGTGCTAACTGTGGCCTTCTCACCTGATGTTTGCATCAAGAAACAAAGGTCATTTATTCCCCTTATTTTATAAAATTTCAGTTTAAGGAACTCCCCCACCCCTCTTACATGAAAAAGTCCATAAAAGGGGCTTGGAATCGGTACATATGAAAATGGATCACGGTGAGAATAAAATTTTATTTTTATTTATCAAGCTGTTGAAAATATCGAATTTGTGTATTTTAAAAAAATTGCCTGTAACTTTGTTTTCCTACTCAATCCCTTAAATGGAGCATAGGTCATCAACCACCTTTTCCCCTCCAACTCTTTCCTAGCTCTTTCTAGGTGCCATAGCTTTAGATATTCTCTATAGTTCAATGTCCCAGTTTTTTTTTTTCCCGGCCATTCCTATCCCTCTTTCCCTGTTTTGACTACAATAAATAAATTGATCTTATTTTGAATTATAAAAAAATGGTTTACCTCATTCCAAAAAAAACCTTTTTAATATAAAAAATGTCAACATTTCTGAACCATTCTAATTCTGTAATTTCTCACCTATTGTTCATTTCCATCAGTTCCAAAGTCTGATTTTGATTTGCTTCTCTCCAGGCAACTCCTGGATTGACTTTGATAAAAGTGTTGAATCTGTTCTCCGACCACAGAATATCAGCTTTGCCAGTTGTCGACAATAACTCAGGGAAAATTTGGTATCACGCCAAATTGATTCATTGTAATTACCAAAAAAAAAAAAAAA
>NW_027624033.1:15000-20000 GCF_034508935.2 Berghia stephanieae | reverse complement strand
ATTTGGCTGAAAGTGTCCCGAGTCCTTGTGTACGTCGGTAGCAGTGAGTCAGTTGGTGGCTTTGATGGGACCCCGTGAGAGTACGAAGGCAGGCGGTGAGAAACTCTTTGACGGGGACTGTTGCTAGCCCAAACGCGTGCCGTGCTGATGTTGAAAACTAAGCACGCACATGCTAAAAGGCCGAAACCTTATAGTGAAGTGAGGGAAGCTTATCAGGTACGGACGATTGCCCCTATGACATCCTAGTCTGCGCGAAATCTGCGGATAGCGGCGCTAGCCGGCAGCGCTATTGTAGATTCGCGAGCGATGGGAGGAGATTTCGGGCTGTTTGGTCGGCTATACGGAATTGACGGAATGCGATTTGGCTGAAAGTGTCCCGAGTCCTTGTGTACGTCGGTAGCATTGAGTCAGTTGATGGCTTTGATGGGACCCCGTGAGAGTACGAAGGCAGGCGGTGAGAAACTCTTTGACGGGACTGTTGCTAGCCCAAACGCGTGCCGTGCTGATGTTGAAAACTAAGCACGCACATGCTAAAAGGCCGAAACCTTATAGTGAAGTGAGGGAAGCTTATCAGGTACGGACGATTGCCCCTATGACATCCTAGTCTGCGCGAAATCTGCGGATAGCGGCGCCAGCCGGCAGCGCTATTGTAGATTCGCGAGCGATGGGAGGAGATTTCGGGCTGTTTGGTCGGCTATACGGAATTGACGGAATGCGATTTGGCTGAAAGTGTCCCGAGTCCTTGTGTACGTCGGTAGCAGTGAGTCAGTTGGTGGCTTTGATGGGACCCCGTGAGAGTACGAAGGCAGGCGGTGAGAAACTCTTTGACGGGGACTGTTGCTAGCCCAAACGCGTGCCGTGCTGATGTTGAAAACTAAGCACGCACATGCTAAAAGGCCGAAACCTTATAGTGAAGTGAGGGAAGCTTATCAGGTACGGACGATTGCCCCTATGACATCCTAGTCTGCGCGAAATCTGCGGATAGCGGCGCCAGCCGGCAGCGCTATTGTAGATTCGCGAGCGATGGGAGGAGATTTCGGGCTGTTTGGTCGGCTATACGGAATTGACGGAATGCGATTTGGCTGAAAGTGTCCCGAGTCCTTGTGTACGTCGGTAGCAGTGAGTCAGTTGGTGGCTTTGATGGGACCCCGTGAGAGTACGAAGGCAGGCGGTGAGAAACTCTTTGACGGGGACTGTTGCTAGCCCAAACGCGTGCCGTGCTGATGTTGAAAACTAAGCACGCACATGCTAAAAGGCCGAAACCTTATAGTGAAGTGAGGGAAGCTTATCAGGTACGGACGATTGCCCCTATGACATCCTAGTCTGCGCGAAATCTGCGGATAGCGGCGCCAGCCGGCAGCGCTATTGTAGATTCGCGAGCGATGGGAGGAGATTTCGGGCTGTTTGGTCGGCTATACGGAATTGACGGAATGCGATTTGGCTGAAAGGCAGGGAGGCTAATGAGGTGGATGATTGACAGACAGACCGAGTGAGGTTGATACGGTGAGGGGATGCCTAACGAATGGTGCCAAGAGGGAAGAGTTTGAGATGGTCGGGCCGTTCTTCTGCTGCGAGGAAATGCTATGACTTTGGCTTGAGATATATATCGTATGTCGTTTCCCGTCCTTTATGATGCAGGCAGCTTCTAAATGGTATCACGCTACTATGTACACGCGATCTATCGAGGCGTGGGCTTACACAGGGACACGCAACCGAGCGAAATAAAGCCGATGGTGGGCAGTTGCATGTGCGGTGACCATGACAGCGACCAACGATATCACTCTGCAACGATCTGCCCGTCGTCCGGTGAATTCTAATGGCTGGATATCATGTTGCGGAGTTTCGTTCTTCAACTGGGGGTGACGGTTGTCGCGCAAAATCAATCGTACGTCTGAAACAATGTCTTTGCTAGGCACCTTCTAGCACCCAACCTCTCGACTTGGCTAGCCAACTTCTGGCTTCCCCTAATGAGCTAGGCACCTTCTAGCTCCCTACTCCGCTGGACATCTTCCAGCGCCTGAGCTAGTTGGACAATACGATTGATTTTGCGAGGGCAGTGTCATTCGCGGGCGAAGACCCTAACCCCGTTTCACGCTCTCCTGACATCAGGGTTTGTCGGGCTATGGGCTGGCCCGTTGCAGTTTGGTAGACACGACGAGACTTGACAAATCGCTGAAAGCCCATCAGATCGTTTTTAGTCAATTGGGTTGCCTTGATTGGTCGTGATAACATTGTAGTGCGATATCTAGCGGCTACTGCTGGGAGACTTCATGCGGGACGGTTACCAAAGTAGCGAGTAAGGTTGGACAAGGGCCATCTCAGCTCGGAACGGGTCACTCAGCGGGCGGGTGGCAATGTCGGGAGGTACCAGTAGTGTTCTAGCGCCTCCCCTCACAGGCGAAACAGTTGGAGAGAACGGTTGGAAGGAAGGAAGGGTAGAGAGAAATGAGATTCTGTCGTGAACATATACTCGGCGTCTTCTAGAAGGTAGGAGGCGTACGGGGTTCAGACTTAGAGCCGGTGACAAAGAATACCTGATGCAGGCAGGTGCCCGAAGTCGGACAAGCGTGCCACGAAACGGTAACCAAAAGGTCACTCATCGGGCGGGTGACAATGTCGGGAGGTAACAGAGGTGTTCTAGCGCCTCCCATTCACAGGCGAAACAGTTGGAGAGAACGGTTGGAAGGAAGGAAGGGGAGAGAGAAATGAGATTCTGTCGTGAACATATACTCGGCGTCTTCTAGAAGGTAGGAGGCGTACGGGGTTCAGACTTAGAGCTGGTGACAAAGAATACCTGATGCAGGCAGGTGCCCGAAGTCGGACAAGCGTGCCCACGAAACGGTAACCAAAAGGGTCACTCATCGGGCGGGTGACAATGTCGGGAGGTAACAGAGGTGTTCTAGCGCCTCCCATTCACAGGCAAAACAGTTGGTGAGAACGGTTGGAAGGAAGGAAGGGGTAGAGAGAAATGAGATTCTGTCGTGAACATATACTCGGCGTCTTCTAGAAGGTAGGAGGCGTACGGGGTTCAGACTTAGAGCTGGTGACAAAGAATACCTGATGCAGGCAGGTGCCCGAAGTCGGACAAGCGTGCCCACGAAACGGTAACCAAAAGGGTCACTCATCGGGCGGGTGACAATGTCGGGAGGTAACAGAGGTGTTCTAGCGCCTCCCATTCACAGGCAAAACAGTTGGAGAGAACGGTTGGAAGGAAGGAAGGGGGAGAGAGAAATGAGATTCTGTCGTGAACCATCTCGGGACCTAAGGTAGCGGCCTCCCCCCACAGACCGAGCTGGTGACAAAGGTGGTTGAATACCGAGCAGGCAGGCGACGAAGTCGGAGAATCGCGCGCACCTAACGGTACCGAAGAGGTAACCAAGAGACCCGGGAAAGATGGCGAGAACGATCGGTCGAGTGAAGACAGGCGGGACTAGTTGTGACCTATAGTTCCGTCGAAGAAAACAGCCCAGGGAAAGGGCTTGGTGAAATCAGACCTTATCGAGCTGAGATCCTCGACGCTGAGATTATCCCCCATCCAGCAGGGTTGGTCGGCCACCTCTCCACCTGCCATGGCTTGTCGGCGCGGGGTGGCGGGAGGTGGACAGTGTAATAACTATTATATATATTTTTTTTTTCTCCTCCGTCCAGAGGCACTTTTTTCTCTTTTGTTTTTGTCCTAACAGGCATCTTAGTCGCAAGTGCATTTTCTAACATTCGCTCGCTGCGCATCTATCGGCATTCCGCGCATTTCTATTTCTCCCTCAATAGGCTTCTGTTGAGCGCAATTCGCCAACAGGTTTTGTTGCTTTTTTGTTTTGTTTTTTTGGTTTTTTCTCCTCCGTCCAGAGGCACTTTTTTCTCTTTTTTTTTGTCCCCTAACAGGCATCTGTAGTTCGCCAAGTGCATTTTCTAACATTCGCTCGCTGCGCATCTATCGGCATTCCGCGCATTTCTTTTTCTCCCTCAATAGGCTTCTGTTGAGCGCTATTCTCATTCGCCAACTGCATTTTAATTTTTTTGTTTTTCTCCCTCAGTAGGCTTTTTCTTTTTTTTTTGTCCAACAGCAATTCGCCAAAGGATTTCATTTCGCCATTATTTGTTTTTTTTTTGTCCCCAAAGGCTTCTGTGAGCGCATTCTTCATTCGCCAACTGAATTTTAATTTTATTTTCCCTCAATAGGCTTCTGTTGAGCGCAATTCGCCAACAGGTTTTGTTGCTTTTTTTTGTTTTTTTTTGTCCCCCAAAAGGCTTCTGCGAAGCGCTATTCTTCATTCGCCAACTGCATTTTAATTTTATTTGTCCCTCAATAGGCTTCTGTTGAGCGCAATTCGCCAACAGGTTTTGTTGCTTTTTTGGGTTTTTTTTTTTGTCCCCCAAAAGGCTTCTGCGAAGCGCGATTCTTCATTCGCCAACTGCATTTTAATTTTATTTGTCCCTCAATAGGCTTCTGTTGAGCGCAATTCGCCAACAGGTTTTGTTGTTTTTTGTTGTTTTTTTTTTTTTTGTCCCCCAAAAGGCTTCTGCGAAGCGCTATTCTTCATTCGCCAACTGCATTTTAATTTTATTTCTCCCTCAATAGGCTTCTGTTGAGCGCAATTCGCCAACAGGTTTTGTTGCGCCGAGCGGGACAATATCCAGTAAACGTGCTCAAAGCGTTTTACAACGGGTTCCCAGCCAACAGCAACACTTAAAACGCGGAGCGAGACATGACAGGAATGAAAAAAAAAAAACACTAGGAACGGCCATGTACTCGTTTTCAAGGGATGCAACTCAAGAATATAACATAGGGTGTACAAATACCAAGGATTAATTCCCTTGATAGTTGAGTCCTTGAAAAAAGTTTCTTTACTCACACTCTCTCGCTGTACTCGTGTTTAAATAAAAATGATCAACACAATGGCTACCGGTTGGTTTGTCAGTTAATTACATCAACTATGCGCCGAACGAGGCTCGAACCCAGTACTTTGTTGTTATTATTATTATTATTATTATTTATTATT
>NW_027624033.1:5000-10000 GCF_034508935.2 Berghia stephanieae | reverse complement strand
GAAGGAAGACGACGGTGGATCCAAGTCTTATAAGATCACTCAGCACAGCCTTCCCAGAGTTTCAAAGAACTTTGCCAAGATTGAAGATAAAACTTTAACAGATAAAATGCGAGCATGGCCTGAGGACAAAGACCTCAGCACAGACCTCCAACAAAAGACTTGTTTAAAAGCCTGACGGACGATTCCACATGGGCTGACACCTCCAGAGTTCGAGACACATTAATGACTGTTCTCGCTATAGGCAGCATGTCCCGTCTTGGAGCCTTGCGAAACTTGTCTGTTGATGAGTTTCAGGCGGCTCGCGAGACTGACCAAAATAATGATACGTATCGAGCAGAAGTAAACCAGCACAAAACCATGAAGACATATGGTCCAGCGGGCATTTATTTCACACCTACCCTAAAAGCCCACATTGAAAGGTAACAGTGTGATACTATTATTTATTATTTTATTATTATTATTATTATTATTATTATTATTATTATTATTATTATTATTATTATTATTATTATTATTATTATTATTATTATTATTATTATTATTATTATTATTATTATTATTATTGTTATTATTATTATTATTATTATTATTATTATTATTATTATTATTATTATTATTATTATTATTATTATTATTATTATTATTATTATTATTATATTATATTATTATATTACTATTATTATTTATATAATGTTAATACTTGAAGATAATCGTCAATAGAATTGGGTATTTTGCACGTCCCCCCACCCCCAACCCCCCCCTTAAAAAAACCCCGAGAAAAATAAAACAACAAAAAACAAAACAAAACAAAAAAGCAAAAGAAACCAACACAAAGCAGAACACAGAGCAGAACACAGAAATACTTATTCTGTTTATTTTTGATTTTTATGTGGTGTTTTTTTCTTCTATTCTTGTTTCAGCAGAGGGAATCACCTGAAGAAGTTCAGTCGGCCATATCCGAAGCGATGCATCACAGTTTGCAGGTACACAGGGAATCGTATGCGGCCAAAACTCACGACAAAACTATATATAAAGGATTGCAAGCCATTGGAGCAGGTACAGTGATGTGAAAAAAGTTGGGGCGAGGGTCTTTCTTACATTTTTCTGGTCTTTGAGTAGGTTTATTGGATATTTTGGCTATAATAATAATAATGATAATAATAATAATATAATAATAATAATAATAATAATAATAATAATAATAATAATAATGATAACAATAATAATAATAATAATTATAATAATAATAATAATAATAATAATAATAATAATAATAATAATAATAATAATAATAAAATAATAATAATAATAATAATAATAATAATAATAATAATAATATAATAATAATAATAATAATAATAATAATAATAATAATAATAATAATAAATAATAATATAATAATAATAATAATAATAATAATAATAATAATAATAATAATAATAATAATAATAATAATAATAATAATAATGATAATAATAATAACGTCCTGGGTACGATTCTCGCTCGGCCCATAGTTGATGTAATGAACTGACAAACCAACAGGTAACCATTGTGTTGTTCAAGGGATGCAACTCGAGAAAATAACATAGGGTGTACAAATACCAAGGATTAATTCCCTTTATAAGTTTATATCAACACTTCGACTACTACAGTTGTGTCTTAGAAAAAAGGCTATGCACCTGTCTTTCTTACATTTTTCTGGTCATTTCTCGGAAAAAAATAATGTCATAGTGTTAGCTGTGGGACGGTAAATGAGTAAGCATTTCTTTTAAAAAAGCTAATAATCACACGGCTTTAGATGATTCAAATATCTATGTTTATTTTTTTTTAAATTAAACAGATACAAGTGTGCTCTATTTCACAAAGACTTTGTCTGCAATAAACCCGGAGACGTGCCCCAATAATTGCATCAGAGAAGACAAGGTCTTAAAAGGCGTAAGTAAATTATGAGTTTGGCTTTGTTTCCTTTGTCTACGTAATACAAAAATTACCGAGTAAAGGATCGGCTTCTACTGGGAGATAATTTGGAAAGTTCGGGGTGGGGGGGGGTGGTGGTTTTTTGGGGAGGGGGGGGGGGGGGTCCTCTAAGGAGATGTAAAGAGATTTATCTAATTCTTAAGTTACATCGGAGTAACAAAATACCTCCCCTCCCACTCCCCACTCATGTAGATTAATTCTCTTCTAGTACAAATACATTTTCTTTTTCTTTTCTTTCTTATTTTACCCCAGATATATGTGACGGCCAGGAATAAATTTACTATAGACGAACCTCAGATGGCCTTCCATTATTTAGGAGCCTATAGAAGGAAGACGACGGTGGATCCATGTCTAATAAGATCACTCAGGACAGCCTTCCCAGAGTTTCACAGAACCTTTGCCAAGATTAAAGATAAAACTTTAACAGATAAAATGCGAGCATGGTCAGAGGACAAAGACCTTATTTTCTAAAAGCCTCCACAGTCCATTTCTTTTCTTTTATTATGACAACAAACCAACGTTGAACTGCATCTCACTCCCTGGGAACATATAGTCGGCCGTGGAAGAAAGTTTCGTCAAACAGCTCATATATATTTATATATTGCCTGAAATTCCAAAAAAAATGGTATACTAATTGTAATTCTTTTAATAATAAACTTTGAATTTTATTGTAAATTCTGTCTCGTTTTCACAGAAGGAGAAGAAGAAGAAGAAGAAGAAGAAGAAGAAGAAAGAAGAAGAAGAAGAAGAAGAAGAAGAAGAAGAAGAAGAAGAAGAAGAGCGATGAAGATGTAGCAGAAGAAGAAGAAAAAGAAGAAGAAGAATAGAAGAAGAAGAAGAAGAAGAAAGAAGAAGGCTATGTGGTCTAGTGGTATGACACTCGCTTTCCTGGGTTCGAGCCTGGCTCGGCGCATAATTGTGTCCTTGGAATAGGCTGTTTACTCACATTATCTCACCGTACTCAGGTGTAAAATGGATGCCTGACAGTTAACAACGTTGTCCCTGTCCGAAAAATTGTAATATCGCCTAACAGGCGTCATGTCTCGTCCTACGTGCTAAGTATTGTTGTTGGACAGGGACCCCTTGTAAAGCGTTTTGAGCACGTTTAGTGGATATTGCGCTGTATGAAAGCTCATTTATTTTATTATGTTTATTAAACTAAGAAGAATAGAAAGATGATGTCTTTCTTTCTGGTGACAGAGTCGTAGGGGGCGCCATATAAAGGAAGGGAGGTGGGGGAATGTCCACGTCTTTAACGTCATTGGTCGTGCGCATTTCCGCTACGTAAAGAAGGAATTATTTCAAAAAGCGACCACCATCGGACAGGGCTCGGACACTTTAGTGCAAAACAGTTTTTTTTACTCGTGGGATGGCGGATTTGATTTTCGGCAGTATAGTTCTTGAACATGGCTTTGTCCGTTCCAATGGTGGCAGTGCCGTAGAGGAATTGCGGTATCTATTTGTAGGACGCATTTCCGCTATGGAGAGTAATAATTTTAAAAGTAAAGAGCTCGGACAAAGTCGCCAGAGCCGTTCCGTTGGTGCTCATTTATTTGTTATATTTTAAAATAAAAATAATAAGAGCAATAGAAAGATGATGTCCTTCTTTCTGGTGGCAGTGTCGTATGGTGATATCGTTGAGCGCGCCAAATGAAGGAAGGGGGTTGGGGGGGGGGGGGGTGTCAGCGTCTTTCACGTCATTGGTCGTGCGCATTTCCGCTTCGTAAAGAAGGATGGCATGACGGATTTGATTTCCGGCAGTATAGTTCTGGAACGCGATTTTTTCCGTTCCAATGGTGGCAGTGTCGTAGACTGATAGCGGTATCTATTTGTAGGACGCATTTCCGCTATGGAGAGTAATAATTTTAAATATAATGAGCTCGGACAAGAGTCGCCAGAGCCGTTCCGTCGGTGCTCATTCATTTTGTTATATTTATTATAATAATAATAACAAGAAGAAGAAGAGGAATAGGAAGATGGTGTCTTCTTTCTGGTGGCAGTGTCGTAGGGTGATATCGTTGAGGGCGCCAAATGAAGGAAGAGGGGAGCGGGGGGGGGGGGGGGGGATGTCAGCGTCTTTAACATCATTGGTCGTGCGCATTTCCGCTTCGTAAAGAAGGATGACATGCCGGATTTGATTTCCGGCAGTATTGTTCTCGAAGCGGCATTGTCCGTTCCAATGGTGGCAGTGTCGGAGACAGATAGCGGTATCTATTTGTAGGAGGCATTTCCGCTATGGATTGTAATAATTTTAAATATAAATGAGCTCGGACAAGAGTCTCCAGAGCCGTTCCGTCGGTGCTCATTCAATTTGTTATATTTATTATAATAATAATAAGAAGAAGAGGAATAGGAAGATGGTGTCTTTCTTTCTGGTGGCAGTGTCGTAGGGTGATATCGTTGAGGGCGCCAAATGAAGGAAGGGGGGTGGGGGATGTCCACGACTTTAACGTTATTGGTCGTGCGTTTTTCCGCTACGTAAAGAAGGAATTGTTTCAAAAAGCGAACCTCTTCGGACAGGGCTCGGACACTTTAGTGCAAAACAGTTTTTTACTCGTGGCATGGCGTATTTGATTTTCGGCAGTATAGTTCTTAAACGTGGCTTTATCGGTTCCAATGGTGGCAGTGTCGTAGAGGGATAGCGGTATCTATTTGTAGGACGCATTTCCGCTATGGAGAGTAATAATTTTGAAAATAAAGAGCTCGGACAAAGTCGCCAGAGCCGTTCCGTCGGTGCTCATTTATTTTGTTATATTTTAAAATAAAAATAATAAGAGTAATAGAAAGATGGTGTCCTTCTTTCTGGTGGCAGTGTCGTATGGTGATATCGTTGAGGGCGCCAAATGAAGGAAGGGGTTGGGGGGGGGGGGGTGTCAGCGTCTTTAACGTCATTGGTCGTGCGCATTTCCGCTTCGTAAAGAAGGATGGCATGCCGGATTTGATTTCCGGCAGTATAGTTCTGGAACGCGGTTTTTTTTCCGTTCCAATGGTGGCAGTGTCGTAGAGGGATAGCGGTATCTATT
>NW_027624032.1:0-7500 GCF_034508935.2 Berghia stephanieae | reverse complement strand
CCTTTTGAAATGAACAAAACAAAGAAACGAACCAAACAAACAAGATGCCTTTATTCTGTGCGGCTATGTGGTCTAGTGGTATGAAACTCGCTTTTGGATCGGAAGGTCCTGGGTTCGAGCCTCGCTCGGCGCATAGTTGAGTCCTTGGAAAAGACTCTTTACTCACATTCTCTCACCGTACTCAGGTGTAAAATGAGTACCTGGCCGTTAACAGCGTTGTCTTTGTCGGAAAAATTGTAATATCGCCTAACAGGCGGCATGTCCCGTCCTACATGTTAAATGTTGCTGTTGACCAGGGACTCCTTGTAAAGCGCTTTGAGCACATTTAGTGGATATAGCGCTATATAAAAGCTCATTAAAATGCCAGATGCCGCCATCCTTCCACGCTACGCAACAACATGTCATGAATGAAATGATTGGATCATGGAAGGTCGACCGACGATGCACTGTGAGAAAATCATCCCAGCCAAGATCAAGGGACTTCAATTCAAACAAGCGTCAAATGGATTCCCTCTAGGCTATTATGAATGATGTGATCTAATAATCCAAATACGGCGTTGCCTTTTATCAAAGGCATTGGCCACGTGGTTTGATGCTGTTTATTCTTTTTGATCATAATTCTTAATCAAAATCAAATAAAACATTAGATATATTAATTTCTGTATTAAACAAACCAAATTCGTCCAATTTAAAAGAAAAATATCCTTCATAACATCCGCCAGATATAACAGACCAACACATACAAACTATGGGTAACCTTGAACGTTTATAGATGGTATGCGTTTGGCTTAGAAACTCACAACATTGCCATCCGGACGTATAACGGACCAATACACACAGACTATGTGTGACCTTGAATGTTTATAGATGGTATGCGTTTGGCTAAGAATCTCACAACATTGCCATCCGGACGTATAACGGACCAATACACACAAACTATGTGTAACCTTGAACGTTTATAGATGGTATGCGTTTGGCTAAGAAACTCACAACATTGCCATCCGGAGGTATAACGGACCAACACACACAAACTAAGTGTAACCTTGAACGTTTATAGATGGTATGCGTTTGGCTAAGAAGCTCACAACATTGCCATTCTGACGTATAACGGACCAACACACAAAAACTAAGTGTAACCTTGAACGTTTATGGATGGTATGCGTTTGGCTAAGAAGCTCACAACATTGCCATTCTGACGTATAACGGACCAACACACACAAACTAAGTGTAATCTTGAACGTTTAAGTCTGGTTAATATAGTTTAGTGAGAATTACTCATAAACGTGGATGGCAAAAAAACAATGACAAAGACCTGAGTGACGTCAACTTCGTTCTATCTATAGTCTGATTAATCCAATTTAATGAGAACTAACTACTGTATGGATGTGAAACTTGGAATGCATCACAGGCATGTATAAGGAGGGTACAGATTTTCGTAAACAGGTGCTACTCAGAATAAAATGGATGGATAGAATAAAAAATGAAGAAGTATGGAAAAGAACACAGCAGAAACCAGTGGGAGAGGAAATAGGAAGAAGACGATGGAGGTGGATTGGACATACGCTGAGAAAGAATGACTCCATTATAACAAAGAAAGTATTGGACTGGAACCCTCAGAGCAGAAGATCAAGGGGAAGGCCACGAGGAACATGGAGAAAAATTAAAGAAGCTGACATACAGAGAAGTGGTAAGACCTGGAATAAGATTTTAAAAAGTTAGCTCAGGAAAGAGAAGGATGGAAACTGTTTGTGTGTGGCCTATACCCTGACCCAGGGTGAAAAAGGCAATGATTGTGATGATGATGAACTACCCCAAAAAATAGCCGGCTAAAATCATTAATAAAGAGTTGAGTGACGTCAATTTCGTTCAAGATAAGTCGTGACGTCATACCTTTTACTTTTCCGATTCCAAATTCCTTGGAAGTGTGTATCTAACCAGTCCTTTGTAGGACTAATAATGAATAGGTAACACGCACAATGAATCATTTGTTGACATAACTATTTCAGTAGCAGGATGTATAGGGAATGAGATTAGCGGAAGAGTAGCTTCCCTTGATTGGACGTCACCTTACAGAGAGAACGTCAATTTGGTTTTGAAGTGTCTCAAGCCGCTTTCACCGGAAGCGAGGACGAGAGACGCATGCACACAACCAACATGACGTTCTCACTCTAATAACGTTGCCGCCGGTGACGTCACAGACTCTGGGTGACGTCCAATCAAGGGACGATACTCTTCCGCTAATCTCATTCCCTATGGGCAGATTCTTAGGATTATGAGAAGTAAAAGAGCAGAGGGTGTGTGATCTTCCTTGACGACCAGCTTAGACTAGAAAATGTGACCCATCGTCTCAAAAGGATATTATGTCGGAATGAAAAAGCCGAGTTTAATGTGAAACTGGTCAAAAACATAAATTGTTGGCATTAGCACCCCAAAATATGGTTGCCATTGTCTATAAATTGGCTATAAATTCAATTTTCAACATCTTAACTAACCCGACTTAATACCGTTTTGAGACGAAAGGTGACAAATAAGATGCCATCATTCTGAAACCAGAATATCAATTACATATTATTTGTCTTCAGGACTTCCAATGAGATTGGAACCAGTTTTTGACGTCACAATTTTGTTCTCTATTTGCGGCCTGTCATTTCAAAACGGTTTTATGTCGGGTGAAATCGGTACTAAAATGTAACCGAACACATGAAAACAGTAATATATCAGTGTGGTATAGTTGCAAAAAATTGGTCTTGTAACCATTAATATGAAATTCATTTCACGTATATTCTATGATTTATTGAGTGAATGTGCTTGGTAGGTGAAAAGGCAATGATGACGATGATGATGATGATGATGATGATGATGATGATGATGATGATGAAGTTAACGCCGATTAGCGATCCAAATTGGAGTGTCATACAACATAACCCATACACTCTTCCTGATTGAGGCTCATCATCATCATCATCATTGCCTTTTTCACCCTGGGTCAGGATATAGGCCACAGACAAACAGTTTCCATCCTTCTCTATCCTGAGCTAACTTTTTAATCTCATTCCAGGTCTTACCACTTCTCTGTATATCAGCTTCTTTAATTCTTCTCCATGTTCCTCGTGGCCTTCCCTTGATCTTCTGCCCTGAGGGTTCCAGTCCAATACTTTCTTTGTTATAGTGGAGTCGTTCTTTCTAAGCGTGTGTCCAATCCACCTCCATCGTCTTCTTCCTATTTCCCCTGATTGAGGCGATGCTCACATTTAATTTCGTCCTTCACCATCTTTGTCATATTTGGAGGAAATTAGTTGTATTCCTTTCAGATCCATTTGGTCCGTGGAGCAGGAGTTTATCCCTGTTTCTATAGCGTGAAATGGACAATAGCAATTTCTTGCTATCCTTTGAAGAGGACGCTAGTCTATCGCAAAGCACTTTCGACGAGACCTACAAAAAAAAAAAATTAAAAACATTGAGCTTTATATAGAGCAATATCCACTAAATATGCTCAAAGCGCTTTACAATGCGTCCCTGGTCAACAGCAACATTTAACATGTAGGACGGAACATAATATAATATAATGAACTTATATAGCGCCTAGTTCCAATTTAGAATTGCTCACTGGCGCTTTACATCAACACATCATGTATAATATAAAAATATAGAACTGGCATGTTAAAAACCACACAAATTCGATGACAACATAATATATCATAATAAAATACATACTAAGAGTCCAAATTATATGCCCTACAGAAAAGCTCAGTTTTTAACCGTTTTCTAAAGATAAGTGGATTTTCACTATTTTTAGTTTCAATATTGATGGAGTTCCACAGTCGGGGGGCATGGTGGTCAAAGGATTTCTCATGAAAAACTAACGATTTTGGGGGTTCCCTTAGGATATTTAAATTAGCAGATCTTAAATTTCGATTGGGTTCATAAAGGTGGATAAGTTCCTGAAGGTAAACAGGAGCAGAATTGTTTAAGCAATTGAAAACATGGGTGAGTATTTTAAATTCAATTCTAAACTTTACAGGTAGCCAGTGTAGGTCCTCCAAAATCGGGGTTATGTGCTCGCGCTTTTTTGATAACGTTACCAATCGAGCTGCTTTGTTCTGAATCATTTGGAGTCGATTAATGACATTATTATCACAACCATAGAGCAAGCTATTGCAATAATCAAGGCGGGTAAGAATCAAAGAGACCACAAGAAGTTAGTATCAATATCAAGAAGCCTTCTAATAGCACCAATAGATCTAAGATAAAGATTGCAGGATCTAGTTACATTAGTGACATGGGCAGACATGTTTAATTTGGTATCGAATAAAACTCCTAAGTTTCTCACAGGTTCTTTAGTGATGGGAATTACACAATCAGAAAGATTCAGGTTAAGCGTGGAAAGGTCCACGAGGCCCCGTCTTGTAATTTGCAACACCTCTGTTTTGTTTTCATTTAACCTGAGTTTATTGCAACACATCCAGTCACTAATCTCAGAGATACAATTTTCTATATCCGTTATAACATTGAGATGATTGTCGATATCAATGGGAAACAGTAATTGGGTGTCGTCTGCGTAAAAATGGTACTTAATAAAATATTTTGAGATGATGTCACCTAATGATCTGATATAGAGGGTGAATAAAGAGGGTCCCAGAACTGAACCCTGTGGTACACCAAAAGATAGGGGACAAAGAGAAGAGAAGTCTTGTCGATTTACAGACACTGATTGAATTCTGTCAGAGAGGTAAGAAGAAAACCAGTCAAGAACAGTACCCCCAAATCTGTATAGTGTCTTAAGTCTGTCAATTAAAAGAGTATGGTCTATTGTATCAAAAGCAGCACTAAGGTCGAGTAGTATGATAATAACATCATCATTTTTTCCGACATAAATGATTTACGATATCATTGTTGATTTTAATAAGAGCAGTTTCAGTGCTGGGAAAGGGGCGATAAGCAGACTGAAATTTAGAGAACAAATTGTGTTCATTCAGAAACGTGTTAAGCCTGAAAGCAACAATTTTCTCAATTAGTTTAGACATGAGGGTGAGATCAGAGACTGGTCGATAATTATTTGGGTCTTCTTTGTCAAGGCTAGATTTCTTTAATATGGGAGTGACAATAGCATGTTTAAGATTATTAGATACCTCACCAATAAACAAACTAGCATTTACAATATGAGTAAGAACGGGAACCAAAATATTAGCACTAGAAAGAACAAGCCATGAAGGAATGGGATCTATTGGGCTGGTTGTTTTGGAGCATTGTCTCAGCGCAGACAGTACTTCTGTTTCAGTGGCGGGTTCAAATTCGTCGAATGCTGCTCCGGGTGGAAGTGCATTAGTTTCAGTTATTTGCGCTTTCATTGTCTCTTCTTTGTCCAACCTATTCCGAATACCTGATATTTTATCTCTAAAGTGTAGAGAGAAACTATTTGCGGTAGCAATAGTGTCCTCGAAATTATTTGAAGGGTGATCCTTCATCAGTTTGTTCAGGGTGGCGAACAGTTCACATGAGTTTCGTTTGGCACTTGTTATTTTATTTTGAATGTATGTTTTTTTTACATGATAGAATTAATTTGTTCCGTTGGTGTTTTAGTCTTAAATAAATTTGATTATGAATTTCTAATTTGGATCGACGCCAAATCCGTTCGGCAGATCTGAGTTGATGTTTTAGTGTTTGTAACTCGTTGCAATACCACACGGTGTTTGGTCGAAGAATAATTTCTTTCGTGACCAATGGGCACAGCTCATCGAACACAGTTTTCGGTGAATTATTATATGTGTTTACCATATCGTGAACATTATCACAACTCTTAACAGAGGCGATATAAATCCAAAGACCTGATGGATTCTTGAAATGTTTCTTTATTTAGTGATTTTGTTTTCCGGTATATTGATCGTTTTCTTGACGGTTGTTTTGCATTCGATTTTTAGATTTAAAGCAATCAGGTTATGATCTGAAATTGTGCGATCCAAAACGTCAACGTTATCAATTATTTTGTTATCTTTCCTGGAAATTATTAAGTCTAAGATGTGCCCCGCCTTGTGAGTTCCGTCCTTTACATATTGCCTTAAATTGTGACTATCTAAAATGTCCTTTAACTTCAAACATTTTGATCCGTTAGATCGTCCATGTGAACATTGAAATCGCCCAGTATAAGAATTTCTCCACTGGTTGTGCTAGTTTCTAACGCGAGTGTATCGATTTCGTCATAGAATTGATTATGTGTGAGTTTATTCCTTGTGGATGGAGGAGGTCTATAAATTACAACAACATGGTACTTCTCATTCCTTTCTGATGTTAATGTCATATCTAGAGATTCGAAAGTTTTGTAATTAGATTGCGTCTTGTTTTTCTGTAGTTTAACGGATTCTTTATGAATAACAAAAATCCCTCCTCCTCGACCGGTTTTTCGATGCTGTGCTATAAAACTATATCCTCGTGGAATCAGTTTACTGTCATTGTTTTTAAGCCAACTTTCCGTGATAATAAAAATATCCAAATCCTTCTCAATGATAATATTTTCAATTAAGGCTTCCTTTTTAGTAACGGACCTTGCGTTGAGCAAAACAACTTTCAGACATTTATGATTATGATAATTGTTGTTAGACGATGAGTTGTTTATTTAATAATAATAATAACAATAATAGATCTTTATTGTCCATAAATATGGCAATTTGTCATTTAGTTACACTTGTTATAACGTTAAACGATAACTGTAACATTGAACAGATATTTCACTCCTAATTTTTTTCTCTCTCTCTCTCATTCTCTCTCTCTCTCTCTCTCTCTCTCTCTCTCTCTCTCTCTCTCCCTTCCTCTCTTTCTTTCACACGTGCGATATACACAACATTAACATATTCATTTCGTTTTCAATTTGTTACGATTGTGGCAATTCGACACCAAAAATTATCATCATTATCAATTGGTCAGTTAATCTTACATTAAATAAATTAATCAGTTAATCAGTCAACGAATCAATCCTTGGTTTTTCCGTACCATATGACATATTCAAAATTTTTATTGCTGATGGAACGAACGTCGATTTATACTTGTTAGTTCTACATTTCATCTGACAAAACCTTCTCCCAGATGGTAAAAGACTAAATTCATGGTATAAAACATGTTTTTTATTGTTGGTAATTGAGAATGCTTTTCTTTCTATTGCTTTTCCATGAATTCTTTCTACTCCATCAAGAGGATGGTTTATTATTTTTGATGCCTCTATGATAGATTTTGAAATTTTTGATTTATCTTTAAGTCGGCATCCTCCAAACCATATGGTGCAGCCAAACGCAATTACACTTTTAATCAATGAGTCATAAACTCTTAACATAGTTTTCTTCCTTACTTGAAATGTTCTCAATTTCCTTAGGATGTATAATCTTTGGGCAACTTTCTTAGATATTATATCAATATGTTGAGAGAAATTGAGGGAACTATCAATGGTTATTCCTAAATATTTAAAATAGTCAACTATCTCAACATCATCTTTACCGATCGCCACACACTTTA
>NW_027624031.1:0-8860 GCF_034508935.2 Berghia stephanieae | reverse complement strand
CAATTTTTTCATACGTTTCTTTCCAAAGTACGGCTATTAATTGTTTAAACAAGGAAAATAAGTAGACAGGACTTTGAGCAGGTTATACACTGTCCGGTCTGAGACGGCCAAAACCCAAGAAATTCACAGACACGTCTCATTGTGGAACACCGAGATTTTCGTATACATATCTCGTAATGTTTGGGGTCCCGATAGCTGAGTTGGTAGAGCACTCGCTTCACTCGCAAAGGGACCAAGATCGATCCTGGGTGCAACGAGATTTTTCTGACCCCCCCCCCCCCTGTCCACCCAGCAGTGAATGGGTAGCTGAGTCTGTTAGATTTGGCGGAAAGTAATTTGCGATAGACTAGTGAGTGTCCTATCCAAAGGATAGCAAGCAATTGCTCTTGTCCGTTTCACGCTATAGAAACGGGATAAACTCCGGCTCCATGGGCCCAACGGCTCTGAAGGACTACTTTTTTTCTCATTCTGTTACACAATATTATATTCAAAGGGCATGTCGTGTGATGTCACACCAAGAGATTCACAGACAAGTCTCGTATTGCTACACCAAGATATTTGCAGACATGTCTCGTATTGTTACACCGAAAAGTAGAAAACGGTAGGGGCTGCCTGAAGCCGATGATCGTAAAATACTAACGAAAGAGTGAAAATGGAGAGGCTTCGTATGGGAACAAAACAGACAATGGACGTTTCGGGTACAAAACCTTCGTCAGCACAACAATACACTATCTATTTATCTGTATATTCCACTTTTGTTTTGTTTGTTTGTTTGTTGCTTTAGGTCTCTTCCAACACAATTGAGGTTATATGAGAGACCGCTGAAACAAAAAAACAAGCAATCTAACAAAAATAGTACAAATGTAAATCAAAATCATAACCTAAAGATATCATAAGCTAAATTATAAATAACCAAGAACAAACAGACAGAAGATTTACAGAAAAAAAAATATCCCCTGTCAAAAATACAATCACAAACCAAAGAAGCAGGATAGGCTAGTAAAGAGAAGAAGAAACGACATCACTATCGGATCGTACACCCATGCGAACATCATAGGTATATGATTCAAGGGTGATGCTCCCATCCAACCACCCGCATATTCCACTTTACTATCACATCGCCATCCGACCGTTCGTATTTCCTTCGCGAAGATTCGACCGTCGCTCATTCAACAACCCTCCCCCCCCCCCACCCCCGCCGTAACTTTTTCACCTCGCCCCCTCCACCCCCCCCCCCCTTACTACTACTACTACTACTACTACTACTACTACTACTACTACTACTAGTACTACTACTACTAATTCAGAAAAGTGAGTGGAGCAGGCACTTATGTTGGTAACAACAAGATATGAAGTGAATAGAAAAGTGCCAGAAGACAATAGAGAATGAAAATTTTTCGCGGCGGTGGTGGGGTTTGAACCTGCGACCTTATTGGTACGACAACTCCGCCTGGCAGGTGAGAGCGTGGCTCTACCGTGTGAGCTATCGACGAACACAAAAATATTCGTTTCAAACTCAAAGTCATTACTAGATCCCTCTCTCACCCACTTCTTGAGACCGCCGATTCGTTCGTACACCACCATCGCGAATAATTTTGACCAGCAGTTAAGCTTAATAGCCAATATTCTCAACACAAACATATAACATAGAAACGATTGAGACATTGAGTATGCTCCGGTGTATGGGGTGAATTTTTAATTCAGAAAAGTGAGTGGAGCAGGCACTTATGTTGGTAACAACAAGATATGAAGTGAATAGAAAAGTGCCAGAAGACAATAGAGAATGAAATTTTTTCGCGGCGGTGGTGGGGTTTGAACCTGCGACCTTATTGGTACGAAAACTCCGCCTGGCAGGTGAGAGCGTGGCTCTACCGTGTGAGCTATCGACGAACACAAAAATTTCGTTTCAACTCACAAGTCATTATAGACCCCTCTCCCCCACATTCTTGAGACAATGCCGATTCGTTCGTACACCACCATCGCGAATAATTTTGACCAGCCAGTTAGCTTAATAGCCATTATTCTCACACAACATATAACATAGAACGATTGAGACATTGAGTATGCTCGTGTATGGGGAATTTTAATCACGTCACCTTTCTGAATAAAAATTCACCCCATACACCGAGCATACTCAATGTCTCAATCGTTTTATGTTATATGTTTGTTGAGAATATTGGCTATTAAGCAACTGCTGCAAAATTATTCCGATGGTGGTGTACGAACGAATCGGCGGCTCAAGAAGTGGGTGAGAGAGGGATCTAGTAATGACTTTGAGTTTGAAACGAATATTTTGTGTTCGTCGATAGCTCACACGGTAGAGCCACGCTCTCACCTGCCAGGCGGATTGCGTACCATAAGGTCGCAGGTTCAAACCCCACCACGCCGCGAAAAATTTTCATTCCATTGTCTTCTGCACTTTTCTATTCACTTCATATCTTGTTGTTACCAACATAAGTGCCTGCTCCACTCACTTTCTGAATTAAAAATTCACCCCATACACCGGAGCATACTCAATGTCTCAATCGTTTTCTATGTTATATGTTTGTGTTGAGAATATTGGCTATTAAGCTTAACTGCTGGTCAAAATTATTCGCGATGGTGGTGTACGAACGAATCGGCGGTCTCAAGAAGTGGGTGAGAGAGGGATCTAGTAATGACTTTGAGTTTGAAACGAATATTTTTGTGTTCGTCGATAGCTCACACGGTAGAGCCACGCTCTCACCTGCCAGGCGGAGTTGTCGTACCAATAAGGTCGCAGGTTCAAACCCCACCACCGCCGCGAAAAATTTTCATTCTCTATTGTCTTCTGGCACTTTTCTATTCACTTCATATCTTGTTGTTACCAACATAAGTGCCTGCTCCACTCACTTTTCTGAATTAAAAATTCACCCCATACACCGGAGCATACTCAATGTCTCAATCGTTTCTATGTTAAATATGTTTGTGTTGAGAATATTGGCTATTAAGCTTAACTGCTGGTCAAAATTATTCGCGATGGTGGTGTACGAACGAATCGGCGGTCTCAAGAAGTGGTGAGAGAGGGATCTAGTAATGACTTTGAGTTTGAAACGAATATTTTGTGTTCGTCGATAGCTCACACGTAGAGCCACGCTCTCACTGCCAGGCGAGTTGTCGTACCAATAAGGTCGCAGGTTCAAACCCCACCACCGCCGCGAAAAATTTTCATTCTCTATTGTCTTCTGGCACTTTTCTATTCACTTCATATCTTGTTGTTACCAACATAAGTGCCTGCTCCACTCACATTTCTGAATTAAAAATTCACCCATACACCGGAGCATACTCAATGTCTCAATCGTTTCTATGTTATATGTTTGTGTGAGAATATTGGCTATTAAGCTTAACTGCTGGTCAAAATTATTCGCGATGGTGGTGTACGAACGAATCGGCGGTCTCAAGAAGTGGGGTGAGAGGGGATCTAGTAATGACTTTGAGTTTGAAACGAATATTTTTGTGTTCGTCGATAGCTCACACGGTAGAGCCACGCTCTCACTCCACGGTGTCGTACCAAGGTCCGGTTCAACCAGCCGCGAAAATATTCCAGCTTCTGCACTTTTATTCACTCAATCTGTTGTTACACAAAGTTGCTCCACTCACTTCTAAATTAAAAATTCACCCCATACCCGGAGCATACTCAATGTCTCAATCGTTTCTATGTTATAGTTTGGTTTGAGAAAATTGGCTAATTAAGCTTAACTTAGCTGTCGCCATGCTAACATTTCATTCCTACTGCAACCACCATTTAACAGACGATACAAGTTATTTTTCATTATATTTTATTTGTTTTCAACGTTTATTAGTGTATTGTGCTGACGAAGGGTTTGTACCCGAAAAGTAAGTGGAGCAGGCACTTATGTTGGTAACAACAAGATATGAAGTGAATAGAAAAGTGCCAGAAGACAATAGAGAATAAAAATTTTTTCGCGGCGGTGGTGGGGTTTGAACCTGCGACCTTATTGGTACGACAACTCCGCCTGGCAGGTGAGAGCGTGGCTCTACCGTGTGAGCTATCCACGAACACAAAATATTCGTTTCAAACTCAAAGTCATTACTAGATCCCTCTCTCACCCACTTTTTGAGATCGCCGATTCGTTCGTACACCACCATCGCGAATAATTTTGACCAGCAGTTAAGCTTAATAGCCAATATTCTCAACACAAACATATAACATAGAAACGATTGAGACATTGAGTATGCTCCGGTGTATGGGGTGAATTTTAATTCAGAAAAGTGAGTGGAGCAGGCACTTATGTTGGTAACAACAAGATATGAAGTGAATAGAAAAGTGCCAGAAGACAATAGAGAATAAAAATTTTTTCGCGGCGGTGGTGGGGTTTGAACCTGCGACCTTATTGGTACGACACTCCGCTGGCAGGTGAGAGCGTGGCTCTACCGTGTGAGCTATCCACGAACACAAAATATTCGTTTCAAACTCAAAGTCATTACTAGATCCCTCTCTCACCCACTTCTTGAGATCGCCGATTCGTTCGTACACCACCATCGCGAATAATTTTGACCAGCAGTTAAGCTTAAAGCCAATATTCTCAACACAACTATACATTCACTTCAATCTTGTTGTTACCAACATAAGTCCTGCCCACTCACTTTTCTGAATTAAAATTCACCCCATACACGGAGCATACTCAATGTCTCAATCGTTTCTATGTTATATGTTTGTGTTGAGAATATTGGCTATTAAGCTTAACTGCTGGTCAAAATTATTCGCGATGGTGGTGTACGAACGAATCGGCGATCTCAAGAAGTGGGTGAGAGAGGGATCTAGTAATGACTTTGAGTTTGAAACGAATATTTTGTGTTCGTGGATAGCTCACACGGTAGAGCCACGCTCTCACCTGCCAGGCGGAGTTGTCGTACCAATAAGGTCGCAGGTTCAAACCCCACCACCGCCGCGAAAAAAATTTTATTCTCTATTGTCTTCTGGCACTTTTCTATTCACTTCATATCTTGTTGTTACCAACATAAGTGCCTGCTCCACTCACTTTTCTGAATTAAAATTCACCCCATACACCGGAGCATACTCAATGTCTCAATCGTTTCTATGTTATATGTTTGTGTTGAGAATATTGGCTATTAAGCTTAACTGCTGGTCAAAATTATTCGCGATGGTGGTGTACGAACGAATCGGCGATCTCAAGAAGTGGGTGAGAGAGGGATCTAGTAATGACTTTGAGTTTGAAACGAATATTTTGTGTTCGTGGATAGCTCACACGGTAGAGCCACGCTCTCACCTGCCAGGCGGAGTTGTCGTACCAATAAGGTCGCAGGTTCAAACCCCACCACCGCCGCGAAAAAATTTTTATTCTCTATTGTCTTCTGGCACTTTTCTATTCACTTCATATCTTGTTGTTACCAACATAAGTGCCTGCTCCACTCACTTTTCTGAATTAAAATTCACCCCATACACCGGAGCATACTCAATGTCTCAATCGTTTCTATGTTATATGTTTGTGTTGAGAATATTGGCTATTAAGCTTAACTGCTGGTCAAAATTATTCGCGATGGTGGTGTACGAACGAATCGGCGATCTCAAGAAGTGGGTGAGAGAGGGATCTAGTAATGACTTTGAGTTTGAAACGAATATTTTGTGTTCGTGGATAGCTCACACGGTAGAGCCACGCTCTCACCTGCCAGGCGGAGTTGTCGTACCAATAAGGTCGCAGGTTCAAACCCCACCACCGCCGCGAAAAAATTTTTATTCTCTATTGTCTTCTGGCACTTTTCTATTCACTTCATATCTTGTTGTTACCCGAAAAGTCCATTGTCTGTTTTGTTTCCATACGAAGCCTCTCCATTTTCACTCTTTCGTTATTATTGTTACACCGAGATATTTCCAGAAATGTCTCGTGATGATACACCAAGATATTCATTGTATCTGGTACTGTTAAACCAAGTTATTCACAGAAATGTCTCGTGATATTACACCAAGATATTCACAGACAAGTCTCATATTGCTACACCAAGATATTTGCAGGCATGTCTCGTATTGTTACACCAATATATTCATTGCATCTCTTACTATTATACAATGATATTCACAGATATGTCTCACACTGTTCCAAGACGGATAAAGTACATTGTAGGCCTGGTAATCTAAACCTCCTACCTAGCTTTGTGAGAAACGACCGACAGCGTGTACAGCGACGATATGATAGCTCCGGGTAATCTTGTTTATATTAGGATATTTATATCCATCATCGTGGAGGTAATCATCTTCCATTTTACGACATTCAACAACGATAATCCCTTTCCCCGACATTTTGATGTTTACTATAAACCCCGAAATACCCTAAAATTTCATCATCGTCGTCGTCGTAATCATCCGGGCAAATTCCATGCACCAATCAAAACATGTTTGCCTATTCCCTGCAGGCAAGGTATGTACAAACATGTTTTCATGACAGAAAAATCAAGCCAATTATTTGATTATACGATATGATACTGCCAATAAGAAGGTCAAGGAGATAGGCGGTATGACGGAGGATGGCGACGGTTCCGCTTTATTATTATTACTACTATTGTGATGAGGTTGCTGCAAACCACCCACGCAAATCGATTTATCTTTGTCTTGTTAGTAATGAACTCTCTCTCTCTCTCTCTCTCTCTCTCTCTCTCTCTCTCTCTCTCTCTCTCTCTCTCTCTCTCTCTCTCTCTCTCTCTCTCTCTCTCTCTCTCTCTCTCTCTTATCCCTCCTATTGTTGTTTTGTTGGTGCTGCTGCTGCTGTCGTCGTCGTCGTCGTCGTTTGTTGTTGTTGTGATGGCGGTGGTGGTGGTTGTGGTGGTATTGTCGCATTGTTGCGGTTGGTGGTGGTGAATTTGTTCTTTCTGACGTTAATAGTGGTGTTTTTTGTTGTTGTTTGGTGGTGGTGGTAGAGATGCTGCTGCTCTTGTTGTTGTCGCTTTTGTTGATGTGGCTACTACATCTATTTTTGTTTTTTTTTATATATGGGCTATACTTTAGAATTTCGTGTCATATTTTTAAGAATCGGGCAAACCCCCAAGTCCCGAGTCAATGACACGAGTCCAGATTCCCTAGGAATAAAGTAAGGCAGTAATCCAGACCAATTTGGTGATCACAAATAAAATATCCGTGCGTTTGACGTCACAACCATGTTTGTTGTTGATTTCATGCCAGCCAGCCAGATGATCATTTCTTGCCTCATCCGATCAAGAATATTTTCAGTGTCGGTGGTTATACCGTTGTTTTTTGCTTTGTTCACTAATTGTGTGTTCATACGTGTGCGTTATGTGGTCTTGTGAGGGTCCAGGGTTCGAGTCCTAGTCTGAGCTGCGCACTGTTGAGTCCTTGGAAAAGATTCTTTAATCACATTCTCTCACCATAATCGGGTAAACATTAGTACCTGATCGTTAGCAGCGTTGTGTCTGTCAAAAAAAATTGTAATATTGCCTTACACAATGTCTCGTCCTCCATGTGAAGCATTACTATAGGCTAGGGGAGCCCTTGTAAAGCTTGTATTATTTCTCTATATAAATGTTTGTTTTGGGTTTTTCGCCTAATGCTCAAGTTGCTTTATTTTTTTGCCAACTAAATCTGCCCGACAAAACTTTTGTTTCTGTCCATTTTGGCCAGAAATCCGTTCCCTCAAACATCGATCAATTGAGATGACCCCCAACTTGTCAAAAATGGATAAACCCGAAACCTCTTCCAAATTGTATCATAAGACTTTCCAAGTCTCGGATTTAAGAGTTTTGGACAGATGTAGGCGGTCATTTTAACCGATCGATAAATTTGAAGGACGAGTCTTCTGACCAAATTCTATAAAACGTGTTTTTGTTTTGTTTTGTCTGGGTTTGTTTTGTTCTTTTCTTCTTTGTGTGTGTGTGTGTGTGTGTGTGTGTGTGTGTGTGTGTGTGTGTGTGTGAGTGTGTGTGTATGTGTGTGTATGTGTGTTGTTGTTTTTTGGGGGGTTTTTTGGTGGGGTGAGAGGAGGGGGGGGGGGCATGGTTTGGTTGGGTTTTTTCCCCAGATTACGGTTGCTTTGTGAATGTATAAGGCAGATATGACTCGACAACATACGCCATTTATAAAACCAAATAAGCTACATTCTTTACATAAATTGACCAAGTAAAAATAACATTGCATCATCCATTGTCACCTCGACATAGATTTTCTACAGTTTGATGAAAACAACCGATTACGTCCGATCAATTTAATTGCTTTCAATTGCCTTATACTTTAAACACTATCGGTAGGGGGGGGGGGGGGGGGGTGTTGGTTACTAAGTTCGCGAGTCCTGGTATTTTGCAATGATAGCAAATCAGACAAAGACACAAGTTATCATCACAAGAGAATTGCTTACTCCTACGCAATTTGGCATATATTACTTTAAAGGGGGAAACGGGGGGGGGGGGGGGGGGGGGGGGGGGGGGGGGGGGGGGGGGGGGGGGGGGCTGGCACTTATAACTTACTTGTATTCAGGAATGAAACTCACTTAAAAATAATCTCGCTCAATTTGTACCAAAACAAACGCCTACAGACACTCAAAGTAAAACAAAAAAGGAATCTAAGATACTAAGCGTAACGGTTGCTACGGTTATGGTAGCCATATTGGATTTTAAACAACTTGCCTCCTGTCAACAAACCGCCAATTTAAAAACGTAAGCGAATAGGCATATATAATAAATACCAGTGAGGTACACGAGGCCAACTTGACCACAGGATCTTGTTCGTAATAAATTTCAATTTAAAGAAAAGTCACATTCTGATTCTAAATGGACTTTTTCTTTTTGGTTGGGTTTTCTCTTCTATTTTTTTGTAGGTTGTGTGTGTGTAGGTTTGTGTGTGTTCTTGCGCGCGTGT
>NW_027624030.1:0-8853 GCF_034508935.2 Berghia stephanieae | reverse complement strand
TTTTTTTTTTTATTTTTTTTTTTTCATTTTTGGGGGGAAAATTTACGTTTTTTTTAAATTTCGATTTTAAAATTTGATAAAATACAATTTTTTCTAAAAAGGGGATTTTAACTCTTTGGTTTAAAATTTTTAAAAAGTAAATTTGGGTTTCAGATTTTTTTTTTTTTTTCACGTTTTTTTTTTTAAAAGGGGGGACGTTTTTAAATTTCCGGTTTTCAACGGGTTGTTAAAATCATCGAATTTTTGCATAAAGACCCCCTTTTAGATCTTTTGGTTCCAAGGGAAAAAGTAAATTTTGGGTTTTTCCAGTTTTTTTTTTTTTTTTTTTTTTGGGGGGTGAAATTTGACGATTTTTTAAAAATTTCCCGAGTTTTCGAAATTGGAAATCTTAAATTTTTTCAAAAAATTTTGACTTGGCATCTTCAAGTTTTAAAAGAAAAATTTTAAAATTTTGGATTTTTAAAATTTCGTTTTTTCCCATTTTTTGGGAAATTTGACGTTTTTTTAAATTTCCGAATTTTGGGCAATCTGATGAAATCTTCGAACTTTTCATGAAAGGTCGATTTTGAACGTCTTTCGAGTTTTCACAATGTTTAAAAAGTATAATTTAGGAGTTTACAGATTTTTGTTTTTTTTTTCACGTTTTTTTGGGGAAATTTGACAATTTTTTCAAATTTCCGAGTTTTAAACAGTATGATAAAATCATCGAACTTTTGCATGAAAGAGTCCATTTTCAGCATCTTTCGAGATTCACAATGTTCAGAAAGTAGAATTTTTGAGTTTACAGATTTTTCATTTTTCCACGTTTTTTTTTTTCACGGGGGGGGGGGGGGGGGGGGGAATTTGACGATTTTTTCAAATTTCCGAGTTTTCAAAAGTATGATAAAATCATCGAACTTTGCATGAAAGAGTCCATTTTCAGCAGTTTTTTCGAGATTCACAATGTTCCAGGAAGTAGAATTTTGGAGTTTCCAGATTTTATTTTTTTCACTTTTTTTTTTTTGGGGGGGGGTTGGGAAATTTGACGATTTTTTTAAATTTCCGAGTTTTCAAAAAGTGTGATAAAATCATCGAATTTTGCATGAAAGAGTCGATTTGAGCATTTTTTTTTTGAGATTCAAATGTTCTAGAAATAGAATTTTAGGATTTAAATTTTCGATTTTTTTTTTTCACGTTTTTTTGGTTTAATTTGACGATTTTTTCAAATTTCCGATTTTCAAGTATGATAAAATCATCGAACTTTTCATGAAAGAGCCATTTTGATCTTTCGGATTCACAATGTCAGAAGTAGAATTTGAGTTTCAGATTTTTCTTTTTTTTTCAGTTTTTTTTTTGTTGGAAATTTACGATTTTTTCAAATTTCCGAGGTTTCAACAGTGTGATAAAATCATCGAACTTTTGCATGGAAAGAGTCCATTTTGAGCATCTTTTGAGTTTCCCACAATGTTTAGAAAGTAGAATTTTGGAGTTTCCAGATTTTGATTTTTTTTCACGTTTTTTTTTTTTGGGGTGAAATTTGACGATTTTTTCAAATTTCCGAGTTTTCGACAATCTGATGAAATCTTAAAATTTTTTCATGAAATAGTCGACTTTGAGCATCTTCAGAGTTTTACAATGATGATAAATTAAAATTTTGGATTTGTGAAATTTACGATTTTTTCCACGTTTTATGGTGAAATTTTGACGATTTTTTTCAAATTTCCGAATTTTCGACAATCTGATGAAATCTTCGAACTTTTTCATGAAAGATTCGATTTTGAACGTCTTTCGAGTTTCACAATGTTCAAAAAGTATAATTTAGGAGTTTACAAATTTTTGTGATTTTTTTCACGTGTATTTTGGGTGAAATTTGACAATTTTTTCAAATTTCCGAGTTTTCAACAGTATGATAAAATCATCGAACTTTTGCATGAAAGAGTCCATTTTCAGCATCTTTCGAGATTCACAATGTCCAGGAAGTAGAATTTTTGAGTTTCCAGATTTTTCATTTTTTTCACGTTTTTTTTCACGGGGGGGGGGGGGGGGGAATTTGACGATTTTTTCAAATTTCGGAGTTTTCCAAAGTATGATAAAATCATCGAACTTTTGCATGAAAGAGTCCATTTTCAGCAGCTTTCGAGATTCACAATGTCCAGGAAGTAGAAATTTTGAGTTTCCAGATTTTTCATTTTTTTCACTTTTTTTTTTTGGAGGGGGGGGGGGGTGGGATTTGACGATTTTTTCAAATTTCCGAGATTTCAACAGTGTGATAAAATCATCGAACTTTTGCATGGAAGAGTCCATTTTGAGCATTTTTGAGATTCACAATGTTTAGAAAGTAGAATTTTAGGAGTTTACAGATTTTTGAATTTTTTTCACGTTTTTTTGGGTGAAATTTGACGTTTCTTTCAAGTTTCCGAGTTTTCAACAGTATGATTAAATCATCGATTTTTCCATGAAATATTGTATTTTGAGCATCTTTCGAGATTAACAATGTCAAGAAAGTAGAATTTTTTAGTTTCCAGATTTTTCATTTTTTTTTCACGTTTTTTTTTTTTGAAGGGGGGGGGGGGGGGAATTTGACGATTTTTTCAAATTTCCGAGGTTTCAACAGAGTGTTACAATTAGTGCGGGGCGGTCCTTGGCAAGTTTAAGGACCACGGTCCTACGGTCCTTGGGAAATGAAGACCGCAAGGACCGGTCCTAGGACCGGTCCTTTTCGACATTGAACATTCCTGAGAGACTGTTGGAAATTCGAACCGGTTTGACCTTTGAGACCATGGGATCATTCATTCTTGAACCGTTAAAGACTGCTACACGATGAAAACCGTGGTCTACAGGAGTAAAACACACGGAGTAGTCACACTCATTTCAAATTGTAACCTAATTAGAGAAGAGGGGTGATGCCTTCTTTATTTGCTCACCGTACTTCATTGTTACTTCGATAATTTAATAAAATTTGAAATTTATCCCCATTAACGGAGATAATGGCATCGCCCAAGGCGTTGATCGAGTTGTTCGTGGCGTTGATACACACACGCAACTCCTACCCCCACCCCCCCCACACACACACATTAGAGGGCAGCGAGCATTGAAGAGTAAGAGAGAGAAGTGAAGTTATAATAAGAGGGGTGGATGAGGTAATAAGAGGGGTCGATGGTGACTTTTCGCCAGATCTAACAAACTCAGCTACCCATTCATTGCTGAGTAGACAGTGATTCAGAAAAAAATCGACTGCACCCGGGATCGATCTCTGGCCCTTTGCGTCTTCCCCTGGCATTTTGTTGAAAAATAATCTGGCAACCCTGCGCTGGGGAAGTAGTAGGCTATGGCGCGAGACCGTAGGACCGTGGTCCTTGCAAGGACCGCCCCGCACTAGTTGAAAGGTGATAAGAAGTGAGTACCGGCGCCGGTCTTCCCCTCTGGGACCGGTCTTCGGTTCACAGCTAAAAGACCGTCGGACCGCGGTCTAGACCGGTCTTCAGCGCGGCACTAGTTACAATCATCGAACTTTTGCATGAAAGAGTACATTTTGAGAATCTTTTGAGATTCACTATGTTTAGAAAGTAGAATTTTGGAGTTGCCAGATTTTTGATTTTTTTCACGTTTTTTTTTGGGTGAAATTTGACGATATTTTAACATTTCCGAGTTTTCGAGAATCTGATGAAATATTCAAAATTTTTAATGAAATAGTCGACTTTGAGCATCTTCAGAGTTTTACAATGATCATAAATTAAAATTTAGGATTTTTGAAATTTTCGATTTTTCCACGTTTTATGGTGAAATTTTGACGATTTTTTTCAAATTTCCGAATTTTCGACAATCTGATGAAATCATCGAACTTTTTCATGAAAGAGTCGATTTTGAACGTCTTTCGAGTTTCACAATGTTTAAAAAGTATAATTTAGGAGTTATCAGATTTTTGATTTTTTCCCCTTTTTTTTGGGTGAAATTTGACGATTTTTTCAAATTTCCGAGTTTTCAACAGTATGATAAAATCATCGAACTTTTGCATGAAAGAGTCCATTTTCAGCATCTTTCGAGATTCACAATGTCCAGGAAGTAGAATTTTGGAGTTTCCAGATTTTTCATTTTTTTTCACGTTTTTCTTTTTTGGGTGAAATTTGACGATTTTTTAAAATTTCCGAGTTTTCGACAATCTGATGAAATCTTCAAATTTTTTCATGAAATAGTCGACTTTGAGCATCTTCAGAGTTTTACAATGATCATAAATTAAAATTTTGGATTTGTGAAATTTACGAATTTTCCACGTTTTATGGTGAAATTTTGACGATTTTTTTCAAATTTCCGAATTTTGGACAATCTGATGAAATCATCGAACTTTTTCATGAAAGATTCGATTTTGAACGTCTTTCGAGTTTCACAATGTTCAAAAAGTATAATTTAGGAGTTTACAGATTTTTGATTTTTTTCACGTGTATTTTGGGTGAAATTTGATAATTTTTTCAAATTTCCAAGTTTTCAACAGTATGTTAAAATCATCGAACTTTTGCATGAAAGAGTCCATTTTCAGCATCTTTCGAGATTCACAATGTCCAGGAAGTAGAATTTTTGAGTTTCCAGATTTTTCATTTTTTTCACGTTTTTTTTTCACGGGGGGGGGGGGGGGGGGGGGGGAGGGGAGGCGGGGGAATTTGACGATTTTTTCAAATTTCCGAGTTTTCTAAAGTATGACAAAATCATCGAACTTTTGCATGAAAGAGTCCATTTTCAGCAGCTTTCGCGATTCACATTGTCCAGGAAGTAGAATTTTTGAGTTTCCAGATTTTTCATTTTTTTCACTTTTTTTTTTTTGGAGGGGGGGGGGGGGGGGGGATTTGACGATTTTTTTTAAATATCAGAGGTTTCAACAGTGTGATAAAATCATCGAACTTTTGCATGAAAGAGTCCATTTTGAGCATTTTTTGAGATTCACAATGTTTAGAAAGTAGAATTTAGGAGTTTACATATTTTTGATTTTTTTCACGTTTTTTTGGGTGAAATTTGACGATTTTTTCAAATTTCCGAGTTTTCAACAGTATGATAAAATCATCGAACTTTTCCATGAAAGAGTCCATTTTCAGCATCTTTCGAGATTCACAATGTCCAGGAAGTAGAATTTTTGAGTTTCCAGATTTTTCATTTTTTTTTTCACGTTTGTTTTTTTTGAAAGGGGGGGGGGGGGAATTTGACGATTTTTTCAAATTTCCGAGGTTTCAACAGAGTGTTACAATCATCGAACTTTTGCATGAAAGAGTACATTTTGAGCATCTTTTGAGATTCACAATGTTTAGAAAGTAGAATTTTGGAGTTTCCAGATTTTTGATTTTTTTCACATTTTTTTTGGGGGTGAAATTTGACGATTTTTTAAAATTTCCGAGTTTTCGACAATCTGATGAAATCTTAAAATTTTTTCATGAAATAGTCGACTTTGAGCATCTTCAGAGTTTTACAATGATGATAAATTAAAATTTTGGATTTGTGAAATTTACGATTTTTCCACGTTTTATGGTGAAATTTTGACGATTTTTTTCAAATTTCCGAATTTTCGACAATCTGATGAAATCTTCGAACTTTTTCATGAAAGATTCGATTTTGAACGTCTTTCGAGTTTCACAATGTTCAAAAAGTATAATTTAGGAGTTTACAATTTTTGATTTTTTTCACGTGTATTTTGGGTGAAATTTGACAATTTTTTCAAATTTCCGAGTTTTCAACAGTATGATAAAATCATTGAACTTTTGTATGAAAGAGTCCATTTTCAGCATTTTTTGAGATTAACAATGTCCAGGAAGTACAATTTTTGAGTTTCCAGATTTTTCATTTTTTTTCACGTTTTTTTTTCACGGGGGGGGGGGGGGGGGGAATTTGACGATTTTTTCAAATTTCCGAGTTTTCTAAAGTATGATAAAATCATCGAACTTTTGCATGAAAGAGTCCATTTTCAGCAGCTTTCGAGATTCACAATGTCCAGGAAGTAGAAATTTTGAGTTTCCAGATTTTTCATTTTTTTCACTTTTTTTTTTTTGGAGGGGGGGGGGGGGGGGGGTTTGACGATTTTTTCAAATTTCCGAGATTTCAACAGTGTGATAAAATCATCGAACTTTTGCATGAAAGAGTCCATTTTGAGCATTTTTTGAGATTCACAATGTTTAGAAAGTAGAATTTAGGAGTTTACAGATTTTTGATTTTTTTCACGTTTTTTTTGGGTGAAATTTGACGATTTTTTCAAATTTCCGAGTTTTCAACAGTGTGATGAAATCATCGAACTTTTGCATGAAAGAGTCCATTTTCAGTATCTTTTGAGATTCATAATGTCCAGAAAGTATAATTTTTGAGTTTCCAGATTTTTCATTTTTTTTCACGTTTTTTTTTTTTGAAGGGGGGGGGGGGGGGGGGAATTTGACGATTTTTTCAAATTTCCGAGGTTTCAACAGAGTGTCACAATTAGTGCGGGGCGGTCCTTGGCAAGTTTAAGGACCACGGTCCTACGGTCCTTGGGAAATGAAGACCGCAAGGACCGGTCATAGGACCGGTCCTTTTCGACATTGAACATTCCTGAGAGACTGTTGGAAATTCGAACCGGTTTGACCTTTGAGACCATGGGATCATTCATTCTTGAACCGTTAAAGACTGCTACACGATGAAAACCGTGGTCTACAGGAGTAAAACACACGGAGTAGTCACACTCATTTCAAATTGTAACCTAATTAGAGAAGAGGGGTGATGCCTTCTTTATTTGCTCACCGTACTTCATTGTTACTTCGATAATTTAATAAAATTTGAAATTTATCCCCATTAACGGAGATAATGGCATCGCCCAAGGCGTTGATCGAGTTGTTCGTGGCGTTGATACACACACGCAACTCCTACCCCCCCCCCCCACACACACACATTAGAGGGCAGCGAGCATTGAAGAGTAAGAGAGAGAAGTGAAGTTATAATAAGAGGGGGTGGATGAGGTAATAAGAGGGGTCGATGGTGACTTTTCGCCAGATCTAACAAACTCAGCTACCCATTCATTGCTGAGTAGACAGTGATTCAGAAAAAAATCGACTGCACCCGGGATCGATCTCTGGCCCTTTGCGTCTTCCCCTGGCATTTTGTTGAAAAATAATCTGGCAACCCTGCGCTGGGGAAGTAGTAGGCTATGGCGCGAGACCGTAGGACCGTGGTCCTTGCAAGGACCGCCCCGCACTAGTTGAAAGGTGATAAGAAGTTAGTACCGGCGCCGGTCTTCCCCTCTGGGACCGGTCTTCGATTCACAGCTAAAAGACCGTCGGACCGCGGTCTAGACCGATCTTCAGCGCGGCACTAGTTACAATCATCGAACTTTTGCATGAAAGAGTACATTTTGAGCATCTTTTGAGATTCACAATGTTTAGAAAGTAGAATTTTGGAGTTGCCAGATTTTTGATTTTTTTCACGTTTTTTTTTTTTTTGCGTGAAATTTGACGATTTTTTAACATTTCCGAGTTTTCGACAATCTGATGAAATCTTCAAAATTTTTAATGAAATAGTCGACTTTGAGCATCTTCAGAGTTTTACAATGATCATAAATTAAAATTTAGGATTTTTGAAATTTTCGATTTTTCCACGTTTTATGGTGAAATTTTGACGATTTTTTTCAAATTTCCGAATTTTCGACAATCTGATGAAATCATCGAACTTTTTCATGAAAGAGTCGATTTTGAACGTCTTTCGAGTTTCACAATGTTTAAAAAGTATAATTTAGGAGTTATCAGATTTTTGATTTTTTCCCCTTTTTTTTGGGTGAAATTTGACGATTTTTTCAAATTTCCGAGTTTTCAACAGTATGATAAAATCATCGAACTTTTGCATGAAAGAGTCCATTTTCAGCATCTTTCGAGATTCACAATGTCCAGGAAGTAGAATTTTTGAGTTTCCAGATTTTTCATTTTTTTTCACGTTTTTTTTTTGGGTGAAATTTGACGATTTTTTAAAATTTCCGAGTTTTCGACAATCTGATGAAATCTTCAAATTTTTTCATGAAATAGTCGACTTTGAGCATCTTCAGAGTTTTACAATGATCATAAATTAAAATTTTGGATTTGTGAAATTTACGAATTTTCCACGTTTTATGGTGAAATTTTGACGATTTTTTTCAAATTTCCGAATTTTCGACAATCTGATGAAATCATCGAACTTTTTCATGAAAAAGTCGATTTTGAACGTCTTTTGAGATTCACAATGTTCAAAAAGTATAAAATTTTGGAGTTTTTCGATTTTTGATTTTTTTCACTTTTTTTGGGTGAAATTTGAAATTTTTTTCCCAAAATTTTCCGGAGTTTTCAACAGTATGTTAAAAAATCGAACTTTTGCATGAAAGAGTCCATTTTGAGCATCTTTTGAGATTACAATGTCCAGGGAAATAGAAAAATTTTTAGTTTCCGATTTTTTATTTTTTTAAAGTTTTTTTTTTGGGGGGGGGGGGGGAAATTTGACGTTTTTTTTAAAAATTTTCCCAGGTTTTTTAAAAATTTATAAATCATCGAACTTTTTTCATGAAAAAAGTCCCTTTTTAGCACTTTTGAGATTTACAATGTCCAGGGGAAAAGAATTTTGAGTTTTTAGATTTTTTATTTTTTTTACTTTTTTTTTTTTTGGGGGGGGGGGGGGGGGTGGGAAATTTTACGAATTTTTTTAAAAAAAATTTTTAAGGGTTTTAACATGTGATAAAAACCCTCGAACTTTTGCATGAAAGAGTCATTTTGAGCATTTTTGAGATTCACAATGTTTAAAAAGTAGAAATTTTTAGTTTACAATTTTTGATTTTTTTCACGTTTTTTTTTTGGGGGAAATTTTACGATTTTTTCAAATTTCCCGAGTTTTTTAACAGTTGTAAAATATCGA
>NW_027624029.1:0-8860 GCF_034508935.2 Berghia stephanieae | reverse complement strand
AATTTAAAAATTTATACGTCGTTATGTTTTTTTTAAAAAATTTTTTATTTAAGTGGTATATTTTGGACTCGTAAGTTTTGAATAAAATATATTTTGCCCCTGATCTCAACCAATGACCGTGAATGAAGGGTACTTGCCTATCACCCGAAGCCAACACCCCACAGATTGAGCCTGAACATCACTCTCAATTTTAACTTGAAATAGAAAGAATGCATAGTGTTGTCTTGTGTTGAGATCGATGTGTCAAAATATTATGATAGGTACTCATTAACATGCGGGCCTAAACAATCTTTTTATTTGGCATGTAGGCCTACTAAAAGATTAAATCAACAAGCCTAAATTATTAGCTTACAAGTCATTTTAGTTCGACCACAAATTGAATACACATGCACTGTTTGGGACTCACACACATACACCTTGTTGATAAATTGGAGGCAGTACAGAGACGAACCATTCGTTTTGTTACGGGAATATATGAGAAACATCAAATGTGAGCAACATGATTGATTAACTTGAATGGAAGTCACTCCACACTTGGACCATGCTGTATAAGATTTTTTAAAAACCCAATCTGGTGGCGATTTCAAATCCTGATCTCCAAACACCGACATGAACATCCAGGACTTCCACATGGACAGTTTCATCCTCCTGACACCCACCAAAGACCTCAGAAAACTTTCTCATTTTTACCACAGAACCACCAAAGAACCGTGGAAAGTTAGATTTGCATCCACTTTAGATTTATTTACAGAGAATCTAGTGCGGCTATGTGGTCTAGTGGTATGACACTCGCTTTCGGATCGGAAGGTCCTGGGTTCGAGCCTCGCGCTCGGCGCATAGGTGAGTCCTTGGAAAGGTTCTTTACTCACTTCTCTCACCGTACTCAGGTGTTAAAATGAGTACTTGGCCGTTAACAGCGTTGTCTTTGTCCGAAAAATTGTAATATCGCCTAACAGGCGTCATGTCCCGTCCTACATGTTAAATGTTGCTGTTGACCAGGGACCCCCTGTAAAGCGCTTTGAGCACATTTAGTGGATATTACGCTATATAAAGCTCAATTTTAATTTTAATCATTGCTGATTTTTCACCTTAATGTTATTGTTCATATCAAAATCTTCATGAGTGAATGTGGACATTACAGGAAGATTCCGATTCAGATACAAAGGGTAGCTATGGACCGTGGAATTGGATTCAGTAGTCTGATGTCACGCGCCCGGCAACGGCGGCCAATCTTGGTTCTAAACAAGAAAATCTTTACTTTTTATTCTTCATGCTGGCGAGAACTTTCATTCCCTTTTCATATGCCTTGTGATCAGAATGTGTAAAAGTCAAAAATTATCAAATTGATGGGGTTTTTTTCCTCTGGGTACGCTTTTAAGCTCGCCGGAGAAATATTTCATACGGCGTCCGCCATTGTTCCGATAGTTTAGAGCCAGTGTTACTAAGTTACCATACGTCATTAGGAAGGAAGTGACTGTACGACTATTGAATCCAATTGAGGACTGTTTGCAAGTTGATTGGAGGTTAAATTATTGTCACGGGGACAGAACAGGCTAAATGATTGGGGATATTCTGATTGGTTTATGTTAAGTAACTCTCGAACCATCTATTGGTCAATAGAACCAGCGGTTTTTGGGGGATTTTTTTTTTTTTGTGAGTGCCAAATGAAATTCCAAATGTTAACTGTACGATGAATTATTTTTTTTTTGGTCTAGATTTAATTTTTATTATTAACCAGTAGATTTTTGACCAATCAAAACATGGAATTTGTGATACACCTTCACACGTGGTCGAACAAAAACTTGGTTGTTTATAAACAAGAACGTGAATGATATGGACCTCTCTCTGATCATTGTTGTTGTTTGTACGGCAGATGGGGTGACTAGTTATCATACGATTTTCTCGATCATATTATAAACGTTTAAGTTTATGCATAGTTTTCTGTGTTGGTTATAATAATCAGTGGGTTATAGGTAGTATGCACTTGGCTAAGAAGTTCACAACATTGCCATCCGGAAGTAAAACTGGCCAACACACAAAACTGTGTTTAACCTTGAAGTTTATTTAATACAGTTTAGTGAGAAGTATTCATGAACGCGGATGGCAAAAAACAATAACAAAGACATGAGTGACGTCATCTTCGAACTATCTATAGATAGAATGCGCTTGGCCAATGAGTTCACAACATTGCCATCCGGAAGTATAAACGGACCAACACACAAACTCTGTGTAACCATGAACTTTTATAGTCTCGTTAATTACAGTTTAGTGAGAGCAACTCACAAACGCGGATGGCAAAAACAATAACAAAGGCCTGAGTGACGTCATCTGCATTCTATTATAGAACAGTGGGTATTTATTTACTAAGACATATACCATCGATGGTTAAAACCTGTGTAGTTTGCTTGTTTACCAACCACTGCCATTGTTTACCTAATGAAGACTGTCCGAGAGGCGTGGTTATCTAATTGTCTATTGTCAATAGTCTTCAACGTCGTAACGTCACTTCCTTCCTAATGACGCGTGGTAACTTAGTAACACTGGCTCTAAACTATCGGAACAATGGCGGACGCCCGTATGAAATATTTCCCCGGCGACCATAAAAGCGTATCCAGAGGAAAAAACCCATAAATTTGATGTTTTGACTTTTACACATTCTGATCACAAGACATATGAAAAGTTCTAGCCAGCATGAAGAATAAAAGTAATGATTTTCTTTGTTTAGAACCAAGATGGCCGCGTGATATCAGACTACTGAATCCAATTGTGTTGAAAATTGAGTCATAATTTCAAGTGATGAAAGGCTGGGAATTGACGTGTACATATATATGCAGGTCTGATATCCGAATCCAATACGCGTCAACAGTCGTAACGTCACTTCCCCCGTAATGACGCATGGTTACTTAGTAACTGGCTCTAAACTACCGGAACAATGGCGGACGCCCTTATGAAATATTCGCCGACGAGCATAAAAGCGTATCCAGAGGAAAAAAAACCATTATAAATCTGATCATGTTTTGACTTTTACACATTCTGATCACAAGAAAAAATGAAAAAGTTCTAGCCAGCATGAAGAATAAAAAAGTAAATATTTTCTTTGTTTAGAACCACGATGGCCGCCGTTGCTGGGCGACATGGCATCAGACTATTGAATCCAATTATAGGGTTTAACATTATTGTAATGGAAAATATCTTGCATCGTTTTTTTTTTTTTTTTTTTTTGGTTTTTGAGATTTCCATTACAACAATGAAACCCATAAGGAATTGGGTTATCAGACCTGCAAATAAATGCACGTCGATCTCAAGGTAAGACCTCATAAACTCAGACTTCCGGCTCTCTGGTCAATACATATATATAGATAGTATGTGCTTGGCCAGCAGCGTGGCGTATTGACGGCATATGGTGGTGTCATGATTAGAGAAGAAAAAAAAATTGTAAAACAGTGAACACGATTAAGAGGAGAGAGCACATGTTAAAAACTCTCTTTTTTGGAAGGGTGGGGGGAGGGTCGATGGTTTCTACGAGTGTACAAAACTCACAAAAACACATAATTCATGAAAAACAAGCCACAACACTGAGATACAAGTCCGTGTTGAAAAAGGTCTTTGTGAATTATTCTTTGTCCACCATTTAAAGGATTGGATTTGGTTGATAATGCAATCAATATGTGATAAATGTAAATCAAAAGAGTTTAGTACTTGTAAAGAAAATCTGCACGGCGATGTTTCATCTCTGCAATCTTTTTATAATTTGTTTATTGAAATCTGGAATCGCATCTATTTCAGCTTTGTGAATTGACAAAATCATTAACGAATTTAACCGCTCCTGTGTCATTGAATTTTGCAAGAAATTTTTCACTCTTTAAGGGTGCTAAAACAACGTTCAGGAGGTCAAGAAATACGATGGAAGTGGTTAGGTCACTATATGATTTGTCAGTGTTTGTTGTATCTGTAAAAAGTAGACAATAAAAACAAAAGAAACGTTTGTTTTTTTTTAAACTAACTGTGAGCCATTCATGTCTGTCATACCATGTCACTGAAAAAGAGCGTTTTCGAGATTTCCACACCTGTGTTAATTCAAAATCAGTTGGTTGGTGAGGAACTATTCTTTTATTTCTAATATGTCATCTAGTGTCAATCTCCAACGGTCGGTGAAGTAAAGAGTCAACTTGATTCATTGCAATTCATTGTTTAACAAAACAAAAACTTCCAAAGTATATCTCAAATAATGGAATCAGTGGAATACGATTAATGGTTGCACAAGGAAAATGTAGATTCAAATCTTAAAGCATCACAAAGAAAAAATCACTCCACTTAAGTACTTAAGAAATCTAAAAACACACCAAATATAACTGTTGACAGTCTTCGGTTTCTTTCTCTGACTGACACAAATACACCACACACACACAACCACACACACAAATAAACACTCATACACACGTAACCATCAACCTCGGCACTACAAGCAAGAAAATGTTGGTAAATTCGTCCACCAATGCTTCGTTGCAAGAATTACTTTATTCAATAATCGTGAAAAAGAGGTGGGGGGATTTTGATATGTCATATTTTAAAGTTTTATGTTGTTTTTCTTTGCTGCTTACAAATAAACTTGACAATGATCAGTGTTTTTTGACAGTTAATGTAATATTTTGGATGGCCGAAGTTACCCTAATTATGACGTAAATGGTGTAACATTGACCACCCCCCCCCCCCCCAGTCCACGGTGGAGCTCTCAGTCCTGGCACAAGTCGAGGGGTTTTCCGCTATTTGAAGATAGTATAATTCGACCCAGTTTCTCGCTCAATCAGCTGTAGCGATACTAAAGGATAGAGCATTAACTGGAGCTTGGATTGCTTTGCACCACGGTGTTGATTCCGTCACTAAATCGCGCAGTGATGTCACCAACACACGAGTCGGCGCAGTGCGTGATTCGGAATCTTGAATAGAGTGGAGACTAAAAAGGCAGTATGTTGTTGGCGAGTTGGCGAAAGACAATAGGAATTAAAATTTCTCAGTTTTATTTTTAATTAATTATGCTGTTAATGAATTTAAAAAAAAATGGATGGTGCCTGGCACATTCGATCCAATTGCCCCACGCACTGTGCTTGACTAGAAGCTCACACATTGCCATCCGGAAGTAAACGGAGCGATACACAAAACTATGTGTAACCATGAACTTTTATAGCCTGGGTCATACAATTTAGTGAGAATTACTCATAAACATGGATGGCAAAAAACAAAAACAAAACATTAACAAAGACTTAGTGACGTCACTTCGTTTATCTATAAGTAATTCCCGATATTGGTATAAAAAAAATCAATTTATTATTATTTTATTTTTATTATTATTATTATTTATATTATTATTATTTATTATTATTATTATTATTATTATTTGCAATGGGCTCATTGTTGTATTGGAACACTCTCTCAAACCAAGGCAAAACATGTCTTTACACATCGTTAAAAGAATTCATAATTTCGTTCACTATCAAAGCTTCACGTCCGATTGAATGTTTGAGTTAAAACAAATTCATAATTTCGTTTCAGATATCAAAGCTTCACCTCAGATTGAAGGATTGAGTTAAACAAATTCATAATTTCGTTCAGCTATCAAAGCTTCACGTCCGATTGAAGGATTGAAGTTAAAACAAATTCATAATTTCGTTCAGATATCAAAGCTTCACCTCAGATTGAAGGATTGAACGTTAAACAAATTCATAATTTCGTTCGCTATCAAAGCTTCACGTCTCCGATTGAAGGATTGAAGTTAAAACAAATTCATAATTTCGTTCAGATATCAAAGCTTCACATCGTATTGAAGGGATGCTTGGTACAGTATTAACAATAATTAACTGTTTTTCAAATTTTATTCTGTTTTCAGGTTCAAATGGCTACAATTTTCCGAACGGCCTCCATCTGGCTGAAAGCCGCCATCATTTGCATGGCACTTGGCTTTATTCTCTTCATTATTGGCTTTGCTACAAACTCTTGGATGGTTTACCCTCGTTCCGACGGCGACTCCAATGGCCTTTGGGAATACACTGTTTGTGATAGAACGTCGTGTGCAAGCGCCAAACACAGGGCGCTGAACGGTAAGCATGCTGTATAATGAGTGTAATGATAGCACACCAGACGATTCTTAATACTTTTTTTTTGGATTTTTTTTTTTTGACGTTACTTCACTCGTAATGACGCATATACTGGTTCTAAACAATCGGAAACAATGGCGGACGCCATTATCTCCATCTACCGCCTTGCCCTTATGAAATACTTCTCCAACGAGCATAAAAGTGTATCCAGAGAGAAAAAACACTATAAATCTGATCATGTTTGACTTGTATACATTCTGATCACATGACATGTGAAAAAGTTCGAGCCAGCATGAAGAATAAAAGTCCAGATTTTCTTTGTTTAGAACCAAAACTGCTCGTTGCTGGGCGGACGTGACATCAGGACTATTGAATCATATTTCGGACTCCGGACGTGTTCCCAACCGCTGCACGAGCTTGCGAGTGCGCGATAGGAACACAATTCGAATTTCAAAGCACAAGAGTGCAAGAAATCTTTTATCAATGACTCAACTATGCGCCACTCAGAGTGGAACTTAACCCGCTACCTTCAGGTCCGAAGGCTTGTGTCTTACCACAACTACAAGATCACATAGCGTATTGCCACCTGATCAAAATCATCATCGTTTGCTTTTGTTATAAGAGGAGACACCGTATCGCTATGTGCGGCTGTGGGGTTTTGTGGTTTGACACTCGCTTTCGGATCGGAAGGTACTGGGTTCGAGCCTCGCTCGGCGCATAGTTGAGTCCTTGGAATAGGCTCTTAAATTAAATTATCTCACCCTATTCGTGAGTAAATGAGAAACCTTGTCGTTAACAGCGTTGTCTCTGTCGGAAAAAAAATGTAATATCGCCTAACAGACGTCATGTCTCGTTCTACATGTTACGTGTTGCTATTGGTCTGGGACTTTTGTAAATCGCTTTGAGTTCATTTTAGGGGATATTACGCTATATAAAAGTTCAAGTTTTTAAAAAGACATTAACACACACAACAATATTGTCTTCATATTTTTTCCCGCAGACTACCACCGTGCCATCCAAGCGATGGAATGCTTGGGCCTAATCGGACTTGTTTTGGCTTTTGTAACCCTCTTGCTGTACATGGCGTTGGACTCTTGCCGGAAAAGGGGACTTCCTTCATGCCACATTTGGTTTCACCTTTGCGGGCCGTAAGAATGATTCACTTTCATTTTTCTTTCATCGTTTACTTTTACCAAAAAACGATAGATAAAGACCTGAACAAGTGTGTATGAAAGTGCCAGGCAAAGCTAAGAAGAAAAATTACACGAAAAAAACCCAAACAAAAAGCAAAAAACATCCCAATAATCAGTATCCTCGACTGGGGATCGAACCTTAGCCCTGATTCCCGGGGCAGATGTGCTTACCATTGCCATTTTGTATTGTGGTTGCACGTCTGACCAGTAGGCCAATCATCTTCTTCGAAAAAATACAGCAGATGCAGATTCTTAAAATTATGTTACTTCCGCCGATTTCAGTGATGAAAGTTCCCCTGACGCAAAACATTTGCAAACAATTGCGATTAATTTCCTAAAAAAACCATAAATTTGTTCATGCAAGAGAAAGGTATTTTTTTTGTTTTAAGGGTTTCACGGCGCTTGCAACAAATTAAGGTCATATCAGCGCCTGTTAAAAAGGAAGAAAATGAGTTAGTAAAAGAACTTATTATTTTGATTAATTATCTTTCCGTTCTACACAGCTATCAATTTAAAAGGGGAAAAATATCGTCTTTTTTTTTAATGTTTTTAAAAAAATTTTTTTTTTTTTTATCCTGACAAAACTCGAAAATTTGCAAAAAAAAACTGCAGATTTTGCGGCCCCCAATGCAAAATCAGTGTTGTTTTGCGATTTTTTGCGGCCGCAAATGATGCCAAAAAACAAAACAAAAACGGCCATGCCAGAGAGATTCCAGTCCGGAAGAACTTTTGCATGGGGCTATTGGTCTTGTAGTATAACAATCGCTTTTGGATCGGAAGGTCCCGAGGCGGGCCTCGCTCGTCGCTGGTTGAGTAGTTTCTTGGGGTTTTTACTCGCCGTACTCAGTTGTGAATTGAGTACCTGGCCGTTTAAAAGCATTGTCTCTTTCTGAAAAAAGCAAGCAGGCGTATGGCACGTCCTAACATGGTAAGTGTTACTGTTGGTCAGGGTCCCTTTTAAGTTAAAGCGCTTTGGGCACGTTTAGAGGGTGGCAGCGTGGCCCAGCGGTCGATCTTTGCTTCGTACCTGAAGGTACCGAGTTCGTTTACCGCCCGAGCTGCGCTGTGTGGCCTTGATCAAGTCACCTCGCCCGAGATCAATTTGCGGCGCTGGAACTGAAGGCTTACGCCTGGGTTATTCCAAATCTTCCATTGGAAGAGACCTAGAAAAAATGTCCCATATGGGATGAATAAAGGGATTTTACATTAATAATTATATTTAAAAACAAGATAAACAATCTTAATAAACTTATTTATTTTGATTTTTTATTATATTATATATATTATATATTTCTTAACAACACCTACTATTTACTATATTATATATAATATATATATATTTATATATATATATAAATTTTTATTTTTCTATTTTTTTTTTTTTTTATTTTTTTTTTTTTTTTTTTTTTTTTTTTATTTTTTTTTTTTAAATTTGTGCTTGATAAAATTTAATTTAAGTTTTTTATTAAATTTTTTTTTTTTTTCATTATTTGGCTGCTTCCCAAAAAAATGTTTCAAATTTACCGTTCCTTTTCAGTGGCGTTTTTCTATCTTGGATTTGCCCGTTCGGTTTTC
>NW_027624028.1:5000-8862 GCF_034508935.2 Berghia stephanieae | reverse complement strand
TTTTAGGAAAGTTGATGAAAAAAGGAAAAAAAAACCCAGAGATTAGAGAGAAAGAAAAATGAGGAGAGAGGAGAGAGAGAGAGAGAGAGGAGAGGAAAAGGGGAGAGAGAGAGAGAGAGAGAATGTTTGTGTATGTTGGTGTGTAAAGGAGAGAGAGAGAGGGGGGGGGAGAATATTACCTTAGGGGATTAAACTGTACATATGGAGTGGAGTGAGGAAGGAGATGGGAGGAAGGATAAGAAGGAAATAATAAATAAGAGAGAAAGAAAAGAGAGGGAGGGAGGAGGGAAAGAGAGAGAGAAAAGAGAGAGAGAGAGGAGGAAGAGAGAGAGAGAGGGGAGTTTAGTTTACTTTTGATATTAAACCCAGATAACCTACACAATATAGCCCCCATTCATTTTTCAAAGATTGCCCAGGGCATTAATAAAGTTTAAAAAATTTTTGATGTTTACATATTTTGATACACTTAATGTTATATTTATCGTTTAAAAAAAAAAGTGACAGCCATTCATTTTTTCCCTTTCATTGTATGCATTAGTACAGTTACACCCCCCCCCCCCCCCCTTCCCCCCCTTCCCTCTTTCTCTTTCTTTCTTTCTCCCTTTCTCTCTCTCATACACATACATATAGAAACACACAACCTACCCCACACGCACGTACTTTATCTAAACACATCGTTTTACAAACACACGGCATGTAACAACGCTCATCGTTATGCTTGCTGAGACCATTTAAAAAAGATGAGCAATATTAGCGTTTGTATTGATCGGTTACTCCTATGGCTACCGCATTACCATCGTTACCAATACCGTCGTCACAACCCCCCACAAATCCCATTATCAACACCACCATTACCACCACCAACACCGCCCGCCATTACCACCCGTCACCTTTACCCATCGTCACAACCACCACAAATCCACCACCAAACACGGGCCGCCTTTACCATCGTTACCAATACCGTCGTCACAACCACCACAAATCCCCTATCAACACCACCATTACCACCACCAACCCGCCGCCATTACCATCGTTACCAAATACCTTTCGTCACAACCCCCACAAATCCACTATCAACACCACCATTACCACCACCAAACCGCCGCCATTACCATCGTTACCAATACCGTCTTTCACAACCACCACAAATACCACTAATCAACACCCCATTACCACCACAACACCGCCGCCATTACCATCGTTACCAATACCGTCGTCAACAACCACCAAAATACCACCATCAACACTGCCGCCATTACATCGTCACCAAACCATCGTCACAACACCACAAATACCACCCCCAACCCCTGCCCCCAAATTACCATCGTTCCCAATACCGTCGTCACAACCACCACAAATCCCTATCCAAAAACACCACCATCCCCCACACCAACACCGCCGCCATTACCATCGTTACCCAATACCGTCCAACCACCACAAAATACCACCATCAACACTGCCGCCTTTTCCCATCGTCACCAAATTACCTCGTCACAACCACCACAAATACCACCACCAACACTGCCGCCATTACATCGTTACCAATACCGTCGTCACAACCACCCCAAAATACCACTATCAACACCACCATTACCACCACCAACACCGCCCGCCATTACCATCGTTACCAAACCTCGTCACAACCACCACAAATACCACTATCAAACACCACCATTCCCACCCCCAACACCGCCGCCTTACCATCGTTACAATCCGTCGTCACAACCACCAAAAATACCACTATCAACACCACCATTACCACCCCAACACCGCCCCCCCATTACCATCGTTACCAATACCGTCGTCACAACCACCACAAATACACTATCAACACCACCATTACCACCACAACCCCCGCCCGCCATTCCCATCGTTACAAATCCCGTCGTCACAACCACCACAAATACCACTATCAACACCACCATTACCACCCCCAAACACCGCCCCCCATTACCATCGTTACCAATACCGTCGTCACAACCACCACAAATACCACTATCAACACCACTTTACCACCCCCAAACACCGCCGCCATTACCATCGTCACCAATACCGCCCGTCAAACCACCACAAATCCCACCATCAAACCACCATTACCACCCCCACCCGCCCCCCCATTACCATCGTCACAAATACCGTCGTCAACAACCACCCACAAATACCACCATCAACACCACCATTACCCCCACCAACACTGCCGCCAATTACCATCGTCCCCAATACTTTCGTCAAAACCCACCACAATTACCACCTTCAAACACCAAAAACTACTGCCACCATTACCCCCCCAACACTGCCCGCCATTCCCATCGTCACCAATACCATCGTCACAACACCACCAATACCACCATTCAACCACAGCTACTGCCACAATTACCACAATCAACACTGCCGCCATTACCATCGTCACCTTTTAGCACCATTACCACCTTTATCACGTCACCACCGCCACTATGTTCACCATTTGCTACAGCCACCCACCGCCACCATTCCCATCACCAACATCCCTACCACCTCCACCATTACTTTTGTCACCTTTTACCACCGTCAATCAAAACTCCCACCACCGCCACCATTACCACGTCAACACTCTCACCACAGCCACCATTACCACTGTCAACCACATTCACAACCGCAACCATTACCCTATAAACAATGCCGCAACCGCCACATTACCACCATCAACACCGCCACCTACCATTACCATCGTCACCTTTACCAACATCACCACCGCCACCACGGTCACCCCCATCATCACCGCCATCTCAGTCATCACCATCACCCCCCCCCCCTTCCCCCTGACCACCCAGCAGTGATTGGGTAGCTGGATTTGTTAAAATCCTGGTGGAAAAGGCACTTTGCAATAGACTAGCGTCCTGTCAAAATGGGTAGCAGGCAATTGCTATTGTCTTTTTCACGCTACTGAAACCCGGGATTGAACTCCGGCCCTTGGGTCTGAAAAACTACTTTTGGTCTTGTGATATGTCATTTCAGGTGTGTAGGCCTCAGACTCGGGGTCCATCCTGTGGGCGGCGTAAATTAAGGGCCTTGGAAAAGCTGGTTTAACTCACTTTCTCTCTCCGCACTCAGGTGTAAAATGATTACCTGATCGAAAACAGGGTTGTGTCTGTCGGAAAAAAAGATATTGGAATGGCGCTTTTTTGTCTCGCCTTACATAATAAATGTTGATCGCTTGCAAAGTATTTGAGTTTCATTTAATGGATATATAAAAGCTCAAGTGCTTTTTTTCTTCTTCTTCTTCTTCTTCTTCTTCTTCTTCTTCTTCTTTCTTCTTCTTCTTCTTCTTCTTCTTCTTCTTCTTCTTCTTCTTCTTTTCTTCTTTCCTCCACACCTCCTCCTCTCCCCCTCCACCACCACCACCACTCCTCCTCCTCCTCCTCCTCCTCCTCCTCCTCCTCCCCCTTTCCCCCTCCTCCTCCTTCTTCTTTTTTCTTCTTCTTCATAAATTTTCGTTCTATGTCATAATTTAGTCTCAAAATAGTTTGCATCACTTTAAGTAAATGGGTAATTCTACAACGATGTTTTTCATAATGATAATGTTGAGTGTTGGTGCCGTGTACCAAACCAATCCACCACGACGAATGATGCCTCCTGTTTTGCTATCATTGTTACTGCTGTCATTAAGTGATTGGGGATAAAGGGGCAAGAAGCTTCAGGTGGTACAATACAGCGCTGGCTACTCTGAAAAAAAAAAAAAAAAAAAAAAAAAAACCCAACCCCAAAACACGTTAATTTTTTTGGCCAGAAAATTTATCTTCAAAATCGGTCGATTTTAAATGACCCCCCCACCCCCTATTAGTCAAAAACTCTCACTCAAACCTGGGGCTTCAAGGAAGGGTTT
>NW_027624027.1:7500-8849 GCF_034508935.2 Berghia stephanieae | reverse complement strand
TTGAAGGGGGGACGACGATGGCCAAATGTGGTCACACTGTTTTTGTTGGGCCTGGGTGCTAATTTGTTTGTATTTATTGTCGGAAACAATTTGATGAGGCGGCGTGAGGATAGTGAGGTAATGGTGAACGCGTCTATTCATTTGAGGGGACCCCCTCCCGTAGGTCTTTCCTTTTTCCACACGATTATAAATTGCTCTTTAAAGGTTTTATCATGATGAATGACATCTTTATCATATCCCATCTTCTCTTTCTTCTCTTTTCCTTTCTCTCTCTCTTCCCTCCTTCTCTCTCTCTCCTCTTCGGTGTGTGTGTGTTTTGTCTGGTTTTCTCTCTCTCTCTCCTCTCTCTCTTTCTCTCTTTTTTTTTTTTTCTTCACGCTCCTCTCTTTTCTTTCTTTTCTTTCTTCTCCTCTCCCTCCCTCTCTCTTCTGTCTCACACACACACACCCCACATAAAAACTCTATGTTCTGCCTTTTATAAATCTCTATCTATCATCTATCTATTATCTATCTTTATCTATCATCTATCTTCTATCTATTATCTATCTATCTATCTATCTACTATCATCTGTCTGTTTTTCCCCTATTCCTATCTTTTATACTTTATCTGTCTTTCTATTTATTATCAAGCTCTCTATTTTCCCATCTTTATCTATCTCTTCTACTTATTTCCCACCCTTCTTACCCCCAATCTCTCCCATTCCCCCTCGTTAAGTGTAAGACTAACAGATATTTAAACGCCGATGTTTTCTTTGGGAGTCCAGGCAGGCAATATGTTTTGGACACAAACAGTGTTTTAGTCCGGGGTTGTTTTCCTAGTGTACCTTTACCACTTTCATTTCTTATCCCCCCCCCTCAACTCGTGACGTGTTAACAGAGTATGTATTATGTTCTTGTCCGCCTATTGTGGTTCGTGAGAGAAAAACCACCAAAAAAGTTTTTTTTGTAAATCGTTGTTTAAAAATATATTGTAAAAGACTCGTTCTTTTGTTATAGATTATTGTTGAAATTTTATTAAAATGATTTAGTAAAGTCTTATTATGTTGTTTTATAAGAAAAAAATAATTTTTACAACGTTTCAAATTAAATAACGAAATCGGATATTTTTCAATGGATAACGTTTTGGTAAATTTTAAATTTTTTTCTTTTTTTAAAGACTGTTATTGCTGTTGTTTTGTTTTCGTTTTTTTTTTAATTTTTAATTTTTTGTTTACCATCATCCCATCATAAACATCATCTCATCATTAATTTTTTATTTATTTTACATTCTTTTTTCCGGGATTGTTTACTTTGTGCCAAAGCGGGAAGTGACATTTGTTTAAATTGTGGGTTTTGCCGTGTAGGTCCCG
>NW_027624027.1:0-5000 GCF_034508935.2 Berghia stephanieae | reverse complement strand
TTTCCCCTACAATGATTTATAACACAATTTGATGTTTGTGATCCAATGGTTTATAGAAAATTACTCGGCCCCCTAATTTTTACTAAGTTTTTCTGTAGTTTTAAGGAGACATTTGGTTTAAAACTTTTTTTAGGGAGACCACTTTAAAAAACCCTTTTAGGGACCCCATTTAATGTTTTATATGGTATCCCTAAGAGTGCATTTTCAAGTGAGTACCCCCAATTGTCTAAAAAAAGTAAGCCTTAAGTTTAAAGGTTCATGGCCATAGTGTCGAAGCTTTATCCCAGTGTGCGTAGAGTAAAAGTGGCCCGAGCAAGCTTTAAAAACTCCTGGGAAGGCCCCATCCCTCAAAAGGGGGCGCTCAGGGAAATCCCCGGGACTAAAAACACGGCAAAAAATTTTCCCCGTTGCTCCGGCGCCTTGTTTTTGCAGTCCCGCCCCTTTTAAAACCTGAGACCAGGTTAAGATCAGGTAGAAGGGCCCAGGGAAGAGGAGTTTATTTGTTTTTGTTGTTACCACTGAAGGATTGGTTTTTTTTGTTTTGTTTTTAAAGGGTTTTTTACGGGTTGCAACACATTAAGGTATATCAGGCCAGAAAAAAGGAAGAAAGGGTAGTAAAAAGTTCGGGAATACAATTAGAGACCAAAAAAAAAGTAAGGAAAAGGGGTTTGTTTTCTAGGAAACGTAGTTTCCCAAGAGCCCCCACAAAGTACTTATTTTGGATCACCTAAACGTCTCTTAACAAAAGAAAGGTCCCCAACAAAGAGGGTACATCAAATTTTCAAAGCATAAAAAATATGTAACAAAAAAATAAAGAGATAAAGACAGATGATTTAAAGGGGAAAAAAAATTAATCCCCCAAAAACTCGAACTATACTTTGATGTTTCCCCCCCAGCCAGGTCCTGGAAAAACCAAAAACCCCATCCCATCCCGGGCAAAGACAGAAAAAAAGTTGGAAAACGACATGGGGGGGTAAAAGGGACGCAAGGGGTTACGTCCTGCCCATTAGGGGAAAGTGGGGAAACCCCCACCCGTGAGTAAATTGGATTTGGGATGGATGGACAGCAATTGTGGACACAATGCCGGCTTCAATAAAACTCTCATTCACTTTAATTGCACATGTTGCTTTGGGTTTTGTGGTGACGTTCGTCTGACGCCCGAGTTGCCCGGGTTCGAATCATATTTGTGGGATGCGAGTCATTGTAAAAAGTTCTTTACAGTTCACTTGTGTTTAAATTTGGGGTACGTTACTGAATTGTAAAAACTTGTTCGTGTCCAATAAATCTACTACCAGCTGCCCTTTAGCTATTGTGGGGGTTTTATGCATCAAGCTCGTGTAAAATTACATTTACATTTGACCGAAAAATGATTACCTAACGTGAAGTCACAAATCATATTGCAGGGGTTTTTTCAGTTCCAAAAGCCATCACAAAAAATTTATCACTGTATCACATAAACTTTGGTCACCAAATAAAAGCATGAAGTTTTCTTGTGTAAGTGCAACATAAAAAGGTTGAAACGTTTTACTGATAAAACCTCAAATGATAACAAACCAAATGTTGTTTCGGTAAGTTTCTTAATTGCATTTGTAAAAGCATAAAGTGAAGCAAAAAATGTTGAAAATCGTTTGAATAAAGTTAATGCAAAAAAAAAAAAATTCTTAAGACTTTATCCTTCTAAGGTCGTTTCTGCATTTTTTTTTTTTATTAATTTAATTTTTCTGATTAAGGGTGGGGGTAAAAAAAGAATGAAATTTAAAAAGACGAGGTGTCATTTTTTGAAAGTACCCCTAAAAATTGAATCTTAAAATGGTTAGAAATGAAATTAACTCCCAAAATGGTAATCACTTGAGAGGGGTTTTGGGGTAAAAATTAGGTGAGTTCAGATAAAAAGTAGCGTTTGAATATTTTTTTCTTTCCCCCCAACATAATGGTTTTTAAAGTAGTTTACTAAAATTAGTTATATTTAAAATGCACCTCAAAAAATATTAGAGAATTCCTACTTTTTTTACTTTGCAAGATAAACACCCTAAAAATGGAGTATACTTTTTTTTCTTAAACCTAAACCGTTACAAAAGCTTGCTTAAAAAAAAAAAATTAAAATCAGATAAAGGGATTTTTTTTAAAGGGATTAAATTTATATATTTCAAAAAATTAAAAAAGGGGGAAAAAATCATTGTCATCTTTAATAATAAAGAAATTGATTTTCTTATTGAATCCCTTCCCAAATCAAAAAGGGGGATTTAATTTTATTCTTTTAAAAAATTAATATTTGTAACAAATAGTAAAAGTACAATACTGTTTGAATATTCAAAGTTTTTTCGGGCAAAACATATATCCTATGAAAAACCCCAATACATTATAAAAGGGTTTTGGGAGTAAAATACAGGCGCCCTATAAACAAATGGAATTTTTTAATTGTTGAAAATCTTTTAAAGTTAGAGGCATAATTCAAATTAAAGAGCTACACAAATGGGATTATGCTCTACGGGAAACCCCAATAATAATGATAATAATAAAAACCCAAAAAATAGTAGTAGTAGAAATAGTAATAATAAATGGATCAATAATAAAAAATTCATTGGGGCTAACATGGTTTTTTTTACCACAAAATTTGTAAAAATTTTCAAAATAGGATTTTGAACTAAAAAAAAGCCCTTACGGACTCAGGGAAAACAAATACGGGAAAAAATCCCTTTTAAAGAACCCGGGTTTGGGAGCCCATGGTTCTACAAAGCATTTGTCTTCAAGCTGGGGGCAAAAGAATGTTCATTAATATAAAAAAGGATATTGCAATGATGAAAAAGATTGTACTATAAAAAAAATAAAACCCTTTTTGTAAACCCCCCAAAAAATGTCAAAAACACTATACAAAAAATGAAAGTAATACAAATCAAATTTTTATGATTGCATTACACCGATTGAAAACGGCCCTTTCCCCTTTTATATTTATTTCTTTCATTTAAAAAACTTTTTCTTCCCAAACTAATTGTGTACCTTCGGGATTTTCCCTTTTTTTGAAAATACCCCGTGGTGTTTTAAAAACCCGAATAATTTCAGACTTTCTAGGTAATGATCCCCTTGAACCATGTGCTGAAATCTTCGACAAAGTTTTTAAAATTATGACTTGACTCTATCTGTATCCTCATCTGACCATGACATGTATCTCCGATTTTTGCTTGAATTCCTCTTGGGTTCATTTTTGTTTTTGAAGAACACGTAAGCTGATTTGGCACTCCTGCTTCCCATAAAATTTTATTTCTTCTTGATTTGCAGCTGTTACTATGGATGTTCCAAAATTTGCATTTGGTCTCTATTCACTACAGAGTAATTTGTTTCAATGTTACAATTTCCTTCCCGTGACCGATGCTAGTTATCAATTTGACCCAAAAATGACCACTTCTTTTTATTTCTCGTATTGCAAGTGGACACTGATAAATGTTTTGATTGATTGATTCACTGTGTCCCATATGTCGATAGAAGACATCTCTCTCGTGTTGTGGGACATCAAGTAAGGCAAATAATGTCGAAGCTCGGTGCCTGAATTTATCAGCTATTAACAACTGGGGTTTCTCTAAATCCTTTACTAAGGAAGTGACATATTTGATGGCAATGTAACCACTTACATGATCTTTGGATATTCCTGTATTTGGAAAAAGAAATGGGGTTGTCTGAAATATCAACAGTTTTAAACGCTCCGGTGCATAGTTTCCTTAAAGGCTGAATTGGTCATTGGGTATCAACACAGGGAAACATCTTGCTTCCTTTCCAGACTGATAGGCCAGCTTTACTTCTCAGTAACGCTTTTTCCAGAGGATCGTGATATGTTGTACAAGCTGGGGATCAACCCATACACCTGAATCTGCATCATTTCACAGTCTTTTAACACATCTTGCGGGTTCATCCGCCTCTCACTCGCAATTAAACATTGTAAGCCTAGCTACGATGACATTGCGAAGCCTAACAAACATATGTGAATCAAATAATTGATAATCATCCTCACAAATACGGACCATCTCTTCAGTAATAATTGCCGTAGCTTCTTTATATCATTCTCTAATGGCATCTCTTTGGGTTTTCTCAAATTTGTTCTCTTTGCTTCACATTGAACTCTGGCTGTAAAAAAATAATACTATCCCAATTATAATCCAGGACAGCTTTGAACAAATCTATCTCTGCGGATTCTTCCATTTTGTTTTGCATTATATATTCCCCTTTTAAGAAATTAATTAACTTTTTCAATATAAATCCAATTGAAAGCTTCAAGCCTGCTTTCAATGTCCCATCCTCTTTCAAAGTCATTTCAGAAATGGTTTGCGATATTTCATTAAAGTTACAACGCTTCACCACGTCCTCTCCAGAGAAAGAAGGTTGATTCGTTCTCTTCCTAGTTTTTAAAATCAAATTTCCTAAGATGCGTAAATCACTCATTATAACTTTTCTCTCCTTCTTTGAACTTTTACTCCACAATTTTTTTCCTAACAATACTATAGCTTTGTCTGATCGACACAAATTTCCCACTTCATCATTCCGAAATTTGTCAAGAATATTCTCCTTTATTTCTTTACTTGCATTGGGAGCCACGGGATAAAATTTTACAACCCCAGTACACAGAGCATGCTCAGTACTACATTTCTTTTTGTGTTCATAAACCTTCGTCCAGAGTAAAACCCCTTACAGCCAGCACACATAACAACTTCATGTGACCCTTGTGCTCTCTCACGCATAACTATTGAATTGTTTCTAGTGTTTGAATAAAAAATGCCCTTTTTCTTGAGATAATCCATTGTTCTATCCCTTTCCTTTAAGGCTGTTTCTATGGCCTCTGTAACTTCTGTCTCTATCTTTGTGTTTCCTCATCAAATGCCTTGAGAGTTTTGTTTGCAACTGTCCACAGTATGGACAGGGTCTCCTTGGCTTTTTGTATTTCTCTGGAAAAAAAAAGAAGAAATAAGCTACATCATGCTATGAACTATGAAAATAAATCAAAGACAGTCATT
>NW_027624026.1:0-8863 GCF_034508935.2 Berghia stephanieae | reverse complement strand
AGTCAGTTTTTTTAATAGATCCATGTTCTTATTTTTTGGGCCCCAAAATAAAAAAAAAAAATTCTTTTTAAACACTTGTTCTAAAAGGCTTCTGTTTCGTTTTAAAGGGAGGATGTCTTTTCCAGCTTTCACTTCCAAAAAGCAGTACATTAAAACTTTGCTCTTGTAATTTTCAGCTTTGTTTTTCCATTATTTGCTTTGATTTCAAAAGTTTTTCAGCATCCCGAAAGCCTGGTTTGCCTTTTAAATTTGTGCTTGATTTCGGTTCGCTTTCCGGTCTGTTATTTTGGACCCAGGTAGGAAAACTCTGTTCCTTTTCAATTATATTTTTTCATTATCAAAACCTAATTCTGTCTGGTTGATTTTAAAGGGTTAAAAATAATGGGAGGTTTTCAAGAGAATAGGGAAGTAAATAAAAGAGCAACCCATCCCTATCTAAAAACAAGGAGATTACTTTTAAGGTTCCCCCCCAATCATGACAGAAGGATATACTTTATCCGGGACAAAATACATTTAAAAAGTGCCATCGCATAAAAAGGGTATTATCCCGGGAAACCAGATGCCAAAATAAAAATTTTTAAAAAAGTTAAGCTAATAAAAAAATTCTAAACCCCAAAATTCATTTCTTCAATTTAAACATGAAAACTCTTTCCCAATTTCATATAAAAATTTCAATTTTTAGAAAAAAACCTAACATAATACTGTTTTTGAGGGAGGCCACATAGATGCCTGAAGAATATGACAGGACAACGATTATTTAAATGACCTTTTAATAATCGACTTTCGGGTAATGCTTGAGCACCCTCTTAAACCCTTTTCCAAATTGTGGTTTTTAAATTTAACTCCCCCAAAAGTTTTTTTGACCCATCCAACCAACACAATCTGTCCTTGATCTTTTTAACCGGACAATCAAAATAAAATTTTAAAAAATTTTAAAAATGACATGTTTGTAGTTAATTTTAAATTTTTACAATAAATCATTGTAAAAAACTTTTCTTGCCATTAAAATTATGGTGAACAGAAAGTATGTATGGCTGGTAACTTTTTTCCCCACACTTTTTTTCAAAAAATTTTTCACAGAAATGAAACAGGAAATATTTATGAGGGAAAAAAAAGGGGAAGTATTCTTCAATCATTTGGCATCAGTTTAGCCTTTGTTACATTGTGCAGTCCATAGCCATGAAAAATGTCCAGTAAGGCTGCTAAGGTTGTTGCGAATACTGAATTAATAATTTGCCCTTTTGAAAAGGGTTAAAAAAGCCTTTACTTGGTTTTTCTGAAGTACAGAAGCATAGAGATTTTAATTAAAAATCAAAACCCTCTAGAAAATTGAATAGGCTCCAAGACATAACGCCCCAAAACAAAGGAAACAAATAACTCCTTTTAAAATTTGACAAAAGTTTAAAAATGAAGGCAAAGAAATTAATTATTAAAAGACGAGAATGACGGAAACACAAACTTAACCTTTTTCATCTTCAAAACCGAAAAGAAGTATCCAATATGGAAGAAAAGAAAAAAATTCATTTGCTCGATGAGACTATCAACTCTTCCCAGACCTGACCATGATTTTGTAACACCGTCTCCCGAGGTTCGAAACCAAAACCAAGAATGGCCACATGGCCTGCACAGTTCTGCAACGTCAACTCCCCGGGGCAATTAGCAGTACATCAAGTTATGACTAAATTGCCAAATCTAAAAAACCCTTTTAAAAAACACTGACTTGCTTTTTTGCACATTGACATTGCGGATAAAAATGTTTAACAACCAACTTACCATTCATATCTAATGTTTTACCACATAGAGGAACAAAAAACTTTTGTTGTTCTCCCTCTTTAAACAACACGGAGCTGTGCTTCTGAATCATCCTGAGAGTAGAAAAGAAAAACAAATTACTTTCGGGTCCTCATCTCTAGTCTTATTCAAAATTGCACTCTTTTAAAATAACTAAAAGTCAAGTACTGGTTTCAAAATAAATCTATTATTGTAAATGGTCCACTCATGTTTTGATTGTTTTCCCTTTTTTTAGCCTTTAGTCTTTCGTCTTTTCACTGTAAAAAAAATTTGTTGAGAACTTAAGATTGTTTGAAAATTTTTGATTGAAAGGCTATTCTCTAACCCCTAGCAAGAAAAAAGGAAAATAAACAGGCAAATAGCGAGGAAATTTTCAGTGGTCATTGGGCCCAAAAAGCCTGCCCCTTGTGGACAAATAGCTTGAGTGGGTTAATAGGCCCCGGACATATGATTTCGCCCCTACGTTTTAAGCAACAGCAAGAATCAACGGTTTTGTTTTAAATTTATTCTTTATGTTTTTTACTTGATTAAAAAAAAAACCCATAAATTTTACTCTGACAATTGCGATCAGTTACTTCTCCATTCCCTACAACCACCAACAAAAAGAGAACAAATCCCTCCAAAACCAAATTTGATAGCCAATAAAGTGTACTGCTTATGAGAGATGTGTTACTTCTTGAGCTTTTAATGTATCACAATTTTTTTTTAAATGTGCTGTTATATAGCGCAATATTCACTAAACGTTTTTCAAAAGCACTTTAAAGGGGTTGGCCTTGGCCAACAGCAAAAATAACAGTAGGACGGGACATGTACGCCTTTTGGGCATATTACATTTTTTTTGGACAGAACAACGCTGTTAACAGCCAGGTACTAATTTGCACAGGCCATTCGGGTAAGGTTTCATAATGCCCCAGCAGTTCACAAAAAATCACTGCATATAGTCAGGTAGTCATTCACTCAATGATCTAAACAGACAATTCGTGAGACCTCAAAATCGAGAACCTCTCCAATCAGGAAACCTGGCAAATCAAGTAGTGTGGACGTATATGTATAATGTATATATATGTGTGTGTATGAGTATGTGTGCATGTGGGGCTGTTTTGCGTGTCATACAAGACCTCATACATTTTATACACACACATAAATATGACCACACTACAACAAGAAAGTCCGCACAATAAATTTATCACCATCATGGCTGAGGAGGTGCGAAGGAGGCACTGAAACAGCTGTTCCAACCCTAAAAATGTGATTGTTTTTTCAATTACAATATAATAAGCTCAAACCAAAATTATCGAGCATCTTATAATCTACAAGTACCTACTAACACTCGAAGAAAGAAAAGAATGACAATTTTAAAGAAAAGTAAGGGACTTGAATCAGTCTATCATTAGTAGACCAAGCTAGTTTAAAGTATATACTTCTTAACCAGTCTGTTTTATAGATGCACTTTCAAAGATGATTATCTTGACGTAAAAACGGGGACGTAGTTGTCCAAGGTGTGGGACAACTGATATTTTCACCTTCCTGGCAAATCCAAAGACCTGGCTAAGCAGGACGATAGACATTTCCCAGTTAGAGGTCCCACTGTTTTCAGTGATTATCAAGGAAGGAAAAAGGATTTTACCAAAATGGGAACTTTTGAGCTGTCTAAAGGACACTTCACGGAGTGCGGTGGTTTTTTTGTGAAATTTTGTCAAAAAGGTATCCCCAAGTTTAAAATTTTTTAAAGTGCAACTCTTAGGGGTCGAGAGAGGAAAATCATCCTTATGAACTTCAAGCTTGTGGAATCCAATGTCATTTTGATCCCATGATTCTTTCCAATACGGAAATCCCCTTTTTTTCTTTTGGTTCTTGGGCCATTTTATGATCACAAGTTTCTATAAAATCAGTTCCTAAGAGATGAAAAGGGAAAAGGGTTGTCTCAAGAGGAAAATTCTTTCTTTTAATTTTTCAAAATTGTATCTGTCACTATTGGGGCTTAACACATGTAAGTTGAAAACATTGTTAATTTAAAATGTGTATGTGTGTGTGCATGTGTTGTGATCAAAAAAGAATTAGAACGATATCATTATAATAAGTACTGCATTAGTATTATATAAATTATATGACATGATTATATAACATCTGCATATTTTAATAGATTTATAGGTGGGCAATCCAGACAGTGTTCCAGTTCTGACACCCTTCCATATTCAACTTCTATTTTAACGCCTAATTTTTATAAGAATTAGGACATAGAGCTGAGTTCCCAATTTAACACAGCCGAATAAATGCATATATTTCATCCAATTTCAGAGCTTTTCCATGTTATTCAATTAAATAAATCATCTCTTAAAACCCCTTTCTTTCACTCGGAAGATGGGGTGGGAGTGCCTCCCATCATTTTTCCATGAATTAGAGGCATCTTACAGCCAAAGTTACAATATAAAGAAGTATGTTTTTATTTTGACCTCCATTAATTTTTACTTGTGAAAAAATATCAAACTAGATAATAATAATCATGTGCGTTATATGGTCTTGTGGTATGACACTCGCTTTCGGATCGGAAGGTCCGGGATTTTGAGCCTCGCTCGGTGCATAGTTAAATTCCTTGGAAAAGGCCTTTACTCACATTCTCCATCGTACTCAGGTGTAAAATGAGTACCTGGCCGACAACAGCGTTGTCTGTCGAGAACAAATGTTCTATCGCTTAACAGGCGTTATGTCTCGTTCCACATGTTACATGTTGCGTTGCAAGACTTTGAGCACTTAATGATATTGCTCTAAAAAAAGCTAAAGACATTGAATTGGTCACTTGTGAAGTGATACGATACATATGGAAAAGATCTAATTACACACACTAACTGTTTCACGTCAAAAATAAAAATAGAAACCCCTTACCCTTCAAGTTAAAAAACAAAAAAAAAAAATAAAAAAAAAACAGATGAAAACAATTTTTATGCTTCCCCTAGATTTCCACTTTCAAAATTGAAAATCTTTCTGAAATCTCCTCCTTTTTTTTCGATTGGTTTTTCTTGTTACCTAGAAATCGTTGAAATGAAAAATTGGGGCCCTTCATTTTTCGGTTGCCAGATTTTTTTTCAACAAAATGCCAGGGGGAAACTCAAAAAAGCCAAAACACTCAAAAAAAAAGCCAAAAACTGTTGACTCTCACCCCCCCAAGAAAACACTCACTTTGATAGACAATTTACATCAATCCTTGGCTTGCGTGTTTTCTTTTCTTTTTTTTCTTTTTTTTTTTGAATTATACAAATTTTCCTGTTGGGGGAATTTTTTACCTACGCTACTAATGGAGTGCTAAACCATCACACGGTTGGATTTAAGAGTGAAAAAGAATACATTATCATAAAGGAATATGTAAACAGTTAAATAATTATGACAATTAAGAAAACTACTGTTACGTGTTTCTTATGAAACTTAATTAAGAAAAGGGTCATTTGAAGTATAAAATACAAAGAAAAGAAAATGCCAAATGAAAATGCCAAATGCCCAAATGATTTTTCTAATTTCCAAACGGTTTTCAAAAATGCCAGATTTTTTGAAATTTGGCATTTTTAAATGCCAAACTGGCAACCCTGTTCATTTGTTTTGGAAGGTAGTGCTGGGCGGGTACCCGGTACCCGCGGGTACTCGCGGGTAATAAAGTTAAACCGGTACTCGGGTAAAAGGGGCGGTACGGGTACCCGCTTCAACAAATAGAAACCGAACTGAGTGAAATTTGGGTGTAATACAATTTTGATCTTTCATATTTTCATTCAATGACCCTTTTTTTCCCAAAAGATTTTCCTCTTTTATTTTTCAATTACATTGATTTTTTTTTGTTTTATTTGTTAACATAAAATTTGATTTAATTTTGGAATCAACAGATTTAAGACTATATTAGTTCTTATCTTTTAAAGGAATCTCATATTTTTAAAAAATTTTTTTATTTTTTTATATATTTTGGTTTCATTGAAATTAATTATCCTTGTTTTCTTCTTCGTTTCATTTGTTGTAATAAATAATAAATAAAAATGAATTTAAAAAAATTAAAGAATAAAAACATTAAAAAAATTTAAAGAATAAAAAAGCCCCCCCCCCCCCCCCCCCCCCCCCCCCTTTCCAACAAAAACATTTTTTTTTTGGTCAAAAAGTCACTCCTGCCACGGGGACCCGCGGGTACCCGGGGAAAACCGAAACCCCTACCCGGGGAATACCCGGTAATGATTTGGGGGGGTAATCCCAGCCCCTGGTGGAAGGACTGTGACCTAAGCGAACCCGACCCTAGACTGTGACCCTTCACATCTCGTGCAGTCTACAGTTCACTTCCGTCGTCGGGTCATCTCGGGGTTATTTCTAAGTTGCTGGCTTTGCCACCCTGCCAGCCAAAATAGCAAATTTTGTTACACGTGTGTACAAATTAGTGCACGTCGCATAATATAATATGTTAAGTTATTGCCCATCTCAGTGATTCAGTAATTACTTTCGGTCGTTACGTTGATACCGACGTGCACCTATATAAACATGTACGTCGGTTGATAGGTACTATAGTAACAGGACCCATAGTAAAAACATTACCTATCTTTTTCACAAATAATGATAATAAAAATGAATCACGAAAAAAAAGGCAAAGAGGGAAATATTATATGAAGCCGGTGAGGCTATATTTATCGATAGACGAAACGTACGTCACTTCTTTATCTGTTATGTTATTTTTTTTTTTCTTTGACAGCAATTTTACTGCAACGATCTCTCTAAATAGGTAATTTAAATATTTAAATATTTAGGCACCATCATTTACCCATGACGAACGTGAATAGAGGATATAAAACAAAGAATAGCATAGCAAAAAACATGTTCCATAAAATACGACCATTGTGTCAAACAACAACCTAAAGTTGAAGACCAGAATGAAAGAAGTAGAAACATAATATGTTATAAGTACCCTTTTATACGGTTGTGAAACGTTGACGCTTGACAAAGAATGTACGAGGAGGTTAATGGCATTTGGATGTGGATTTATAGAAGAATGTTGAGGATATCATGGACAGACAAGTATACGAACGAGGAAGTGTTGGAGAAGGTGAGAAAGGGAAGAATGTTGATCGATACCATCAGAAAGAGGCAGTTACGGTTTCTAGGACATGTGTGGAAAGAGACGGAATAGAAACGTTGGTAACATCGGGGATGATCGAAGGATAGAGAGCTAGAGGAAGACAAAGAATGACTTATTTAAATAACCTAAGAATGGCCAAATGTGATTTTAAAGGCAACACAGATATCATGCGCTCCGCAGAGGATAGTGATTCGTGGAGACAGCTGAACTGACAGGCATACGTGCTCAAGAGCACAAGCCACGATGGATGATGATGAGCAGTGGCGTGGGGCCATTGGATCGAATGGTGCCAGGCACCGTACCAATCTTTTATAAATCATTTACAGCATAATTTTAATTAAAATAAAACTGAGAAATTTTAACTCACTGTCTTTCGCCAACTCGCCAACAACATACTGCCTTTTTAGTCTCCACTCTATTCAAGATTCCGAATCACGCACTGCGGACTCGTGTGTTGGTGACATCACTGCGCGAAGTAGTGACTAAATCAAACACCGTGTGGTGCAAAGCAATCCAAGCACAGTTAATGCTCTATCCATTAGTATCGCTACAGCTGATTGAGCGAGAAACGGGTCGAATTATACTATCTTCAAATAGCGGAAAACCCCTCGACTTGTGCCAGGATCTGAGAGCTCCACCGTTGGACGGGGGATGCGCCAAATTAGGGTAACTTCGGCCATCCAAAATATTACATTAACTGTCAAAAACACTGATCATTGTCAAGTTTATATTTGTAAGCAGCAAAGAAAGACAACATAAACTTAAAAATATGACATTTCAACCCCCCCCCCCCCCCCCCCAACTCTTTTTCATGATTATTGAATAAGTAATTCTTGCAACGAAGCATTGTGACGAATTTACCAACATTTTCTTGCTTGTAGTGCCGAGTTGTGGTTACGTGTGTATGAGTGTTTATTTGTGTGTGTGTGTGTGTGTGTTTGTTTGTGCGTGTGTATTTGGTGTGAGTCAGAGAAAGAAAGCGAAGATTGTCAACAGTTTATACTTTGGTGTGTTTTTAGATTTTTTAAGTACTTAAGTGGAGTGATTTTTTTCTTTGTGATGCTTTAAGATCTGAATCTACCTTTTATTTGTGCAATCATTAATCGTAGTCCACTGATTTCCATTATTTGAGATATACTTGAAGTTTTGTTTTGTTAAACAATGAATCAAGTTGACTCTTTACTTCACCGACCGTTTGGAGATTGACACTAGATGACAATTAGAAATAAAAAGACTAGTTCCTCACCAACCAAACTGATTCTGAATTAACACAGGTGTGGAAATCTCGAAACGCTCTTTTTCAGTGACATGGTATGACAGGCATGAATGGCTCACAGTTAGTTTAGAAAAAAAAACGTTTCTTTTGTTTTTATTGTCTACTTTTTACAGATACAACAAACACTGACAAATCATGGACATCTATAGGCTATAGTGACCTTAACCACTTCCATCGTAATTCTTAACCTCCTGAACGTTGTTTTAGCACCCTTAAAAGAGTGAAAAATTCTTGCGAAATTCAATGAAACACAGAGCGGTTAAATTCGTTAATGATTCTGTCAATTCACAAAGCTGAAATAGATGCCATCCAAATTTCAATAAACACATTATAAAAGATTTGCAGAGATGAAACATCGCCGTGCAGATTTTCTTTACAAGTACTAAAGTAAGTAATTTCTGTCATAGGTTTTTTTTTTCCTCTTTTGATTTACATTTATCACATATTGATTGCATTATCGACCAAAACCAATCCTTTAAATGGTGGACAAAGAATAATTACAAAGGCCTTTTCATACGGGACTTGTATCTCAGTGTTGTGGCTTGATGTTTTCATGAATTATTTGTTTTTGTGAGTTTTGTCCACTCGTAGAAACCATCGACCCTCCCCCCCCCCCCCCACCCTTCCAAAAAAGAGAGTTTTTTAAAATGTGCTCTCTCCTCTTAACCGTGTTCACTGTTTTAGAATTTTTTTTCTTT
>NW_027624025.1:5000-8854 GCF_034508935.2 Berghia stephanieae | reverse complement strand
TCTATCGCTCTTACTCTCCTCTCTTTCTATCTCTCTCCTCTTCTCTCTCTCTCTCTTCTCTCTTCCCTTCTCTCCACCCTCTTTTTGACCTTCTAACTAATTACTGCTATCCATCTATCTATTTATTGGTTTTGTTTTTCCCTTTAATTATCGCACGTTATTCGCGAGATACGCACCTATCGCTCCTCAACACACCCTCCCAACCGCGATACTTTCACCTGCCCCTCCAAAACCCCCCCCCCACCCTACTGTTCCACTACAGAGTTTACTACTACTACTACTATATACTCTACTATAGACTACTACTACTACTACTTACTACTACTATTACTACTTACAAAACTACTACTACTACAATACTACTTACTACCGTATACTACGACTAATATACTCTTAATATACTTACTATACTATACTACGACTAAACTACTATACTATACCAATATGTATTTTATATTCCCTTACCTATAGTCTGGAAAGTTCTGTTCCCTGACGCTGACCTTTGCTTATCAATTAGATCAGCCCCTGGGGCAACCTATCTTACCACGCACGCTAACATTTCATTCATACTGCAACCACCATTGAGTACAGACGATACAAGTTATTTTTCATTATATTTTATTTGTTTTCCCGTTTATTTGTGTATTGTTGTGCTGACGAAGGGTTTGTCCCGAAACGTCCCTTGTCTGTTTTGTTCCTACGAGCCTTTCCATTTTCACTCTTTCGTTAGTATTTTACGATCACCGGCTTCAGGCAGCCCTTACCGTTTTCTACTTTTCCGGTGACATACTCGTAAGGTTCAGTGAATCTTTCACCCACTACACACTCGACTAATATGACAGCCGGTGTTGTTTCGTGATTGCGCAATGAGGACACTAAATGATGGAGATTGGGGGGAGGGGGTGGAGGGGGTTGAGAGACTCTCTATCTTAGCCTTTGTCGTACACATCCAGATTGATCAGTTTATCGTATCTGGACAAGCTCAGGGACGGAGTTTATCTTAAACGTTTTGAATTACGAATGATATGGAGCAGAAAAATCGGGAATAGCCTCAGAGCTTATTTTAAGCGAGAGTTTATTTACAGGGACTGCAGTGTAATTATTTGAGAGTTGCTTTCGACAGCTGTGCCGTTTCAAGTTTGTGTATCTGAGTTTAGAAGGGTTTGTTTTATGGTTACAAGGAGAGAGGGAGAGAGAGAGAGAGAGAGAGAGAGGGAGAGAGAGAGAGAGAGAGGGGGGGGGAGAGAAAGGAGAGAGAGAGAGAGAGAGAGGGAGAGAAATAATGAGGGAGAGAGAGAGAAAGAGAGAGGGGAGAGAGAGAGAGGGAGAAACAGAGAAAAAAAGAGAGAGACAAGAGGGGGAGACAGAAAAAAAAAGAAAGAGTGAGAGGGGGAATGAGAGGAGACAGAGGGAGTGGGAAGGTGGGAGAAATAGAGAGAGAGAAGGAGAGACAGGGGGGAGGGAGGTAGAGAGATGGAAGGAGAGAGAGAGAGAGAGAGAGAGAGAGAGAGAGAGAGAGAGAGAGGAATAAATAGAATGACAAAAAAACGTTGTTGCACCTGATAGGGCGTTTGAATCTCCTGACATATTTTAAATTGGGCTCTCTTCTTTGTGTCCTTAAGTAAGACAGATAACTCTATTCAACTCCAACTCCTGTAAATAATTTTAAATACTGTGCATAAATCGCATTACACGGGGGAGAACAAGCCGTAGCTTCAACGACACTTGGCGTATAGAGCAAATTATAACTTCTGCTTGGTGTCATGCTATTGAATTTATTCGACAACGACAAGGGTGTTACTGATATGAAACTCGTGTAAGGTGAGAAAGTGTTAGTTAAGCCTTTTCCATAGATCAACGTGACGTAGTTGATAAAACCCGGCCATTTATTTGCTACTTTCTCAAACTGCTCATACTCAAATTAATAGGGTTTTAGTTTAGATACACATGACCTACCTACCGACTTCGTGGATGAGACCATGGGGAGGGAGTGGCAGGGATGATGGACAAATGCCTTTGCCTATACTCTACAATGATTGCTTAGCTATGGCCTCAATACCTATTTTCTCTAGTGTGCTAGTGCTATAACAAAAGTAAAAACTAACGTGCTCACGTGCGCGTGTGAGTGTTTGCGTCATATTATGGTGACATACTCGTAAGGTTCAGTGAATCTTTCACCCACTACACACTCGACTAATATGACAGCCGGTGTTGTTTCGTGATTGCGCAATGAGGACACTAAATGATGGAGATTGGGGGGAGGGGGTGGAGGGGGTTGAGAGACTCTCTGTCTATCTTAGCCTTTGTCGTACACATCCAGATTGATCAGTTTATCGTACCTATCTGGACAAGCTCAGGGACGGAGTTTATCTTAAACGTTTTGAATTACGAATGATATGGAGCAGAAAAATCGGGAATAGCCTCAGAGCTTATTTTAAGCGAGAGTTTATTTACAGGGACTGCAGTGTAATTATTTGAGAGTTGCTTTCGACAGCTGTGCCGTTTCAAGTTTGTGTATCTGAGTTTAGAAGGGTTTGTTTTATGGTTACAAGGAGAGAGAGGGAGAGAGAGAGAGAGAGAGAGAGAGAGAGAGAGAGAGGGAGAGAGAGAGAGGGGGGGGGAGAGAAAGGAGAGAGAGAGGGAGAGAAATAATGAGGGAGAGAGAGAGAAAGAGAGAGAGGGGAGAGAGAGAGAGGGAGAAACAGAGAGAAAAAGAGAGAGACAAGAGGGGGAGACAGAGAAAAAAAAAGAAAGAGTGAGAGGGGGAAGGAGAGGAGGAGACAGAGGGAGTGGGAAGGTGGGAGAAATAGAGAGAGAGAGAAGGAGAGAGAGGGGGGAGGGAGGTAGAGAGATGGAAGGAGAGAGAGAGAGAGAGAGAGAGAGAGAGAGAGAGAGAGAGGAGAGAGAGAGAGAGAGAGGATAGAATGACAAAAAAACGTTGTTGCATATGATAGAGCGTTTGAATCTCCCGACATATTTTAAATTGTGCTCTCTTCTTTGTGTCCTTAAGTAAGACAGATAACTCTATTCAACTCCAACTCCAGTAAATAATTTTAAATACTGTGCATTAAATCGCATTACACGGGGGAGAACAAGCCGTAGCTTCAACGACACGTGGCGTATAGAGCAAATTATAACTTCTGCTTGGTGTCATGCTATTGAATTTATTCGACAACGACAAGGGTGTTACGATATGAAACTCGTGTAAGGTGAGAAAGTGTTAGTTAAGCCTTTTCCATAGATCAACGTGACGTAGTTGATAAAACCCGGCCATTTATTTGCTACTTTCTCAAACTGCTCATACTCAAATTAATAGGGTTTTAGTCTAGATACACATGACCTACCTACCGACTTCGTGGATGAGACCATGGGGAGGGAGTGGCAGGGATGATGGACAAATGCCTTTGCCTATACTCTACAATGATTGCTTAACTATGGCCTCAATACCTATTTTCTCTAGTGTGCTCAAGAAGTGGGTGAGAGAGGGATCTAGAAATGACTTTGGGTTTGAAACGAATATTTTTGTGTTCGTGGATAGCTCACACGGTAGAGCCACGCTCTCACCTGCCAGGTGGAGTTGTCGTACCAATAAGGTCGCAGGTTCAAACCCACCACCGCCGCGAAAACTTTTTTTATTCTCTATTGTCTTCTGGCACTTTTCTACTCACTTCATATCTTGTTGTTACCAACATAAGTGCCTGCTCCACTCACTTTTCTGAATTAAAAATTCACCCCATACACGGAGCATACTCAATGTCTCAATCGTTTCTATGTTATATGTTTGTGATGAGAATATTGGCTATTAGGCTTAACTGCTGGTCAAAATTACTTCGCGATGGTGGCGAACGAATCGG
>NW_027624024.1:0-8866 GCF_034508935.2 Berghia stephanieae | reverse complement strand
CAGGGGGTTTCAAACGAAACTCACGGGGCCGTGCAAAAACCAAAAAATGACGTAAAAACCGCCGTCCTTTTGGATTTCAGTATCGGGCTAAAACATACGATGGCTAGTGATACGGACCAAAAAGGGACGTCAAAATGCCATTTCTTTTGCCACAAAAGAAACAAATCGTGAGTTGAATTCAATAGTTAACCAATGAATGAAATGTTTCTGAGCTCTACTAACGACAACTCACTAGGCCGTGCAAAAACCAAATAATGACGTCAAACCGCCAAGTCCTTTTGGATTTCAGTTCAGGCTATAACATAACGATGGCTAAGCTGATATGACCAAAAAAATGACGTCAAAATGCCAGTCTTTTGCCACAAAAGAAACAAACCCGTGATTTGAAGTCAATGTTCAACCAATGAAATGACATGTTTCCATGAGCTTACTAACGACAACTCACTAGGCCCTTTGCAAAAAAACCAAATAATACGTCAAAACCGCCCAGTCCTTTTTGGATTTCAGTATCAGGCTATAATTTAACGATGGCTCGGTCTGACTCTTTACTCACATTCTCTCCGTACTCAGGTGTAAAAATGAGTACCTGGCCGTTAGCAGCGTTGTCTTTGTCCGAAAAATTTTTAATATCCCCAAACAGGCGTCAATTCCCGCCCTATGGGGATCCCTGACCCCCCATGTGGGCAGGGAGGTACATGCTGTGTCTTCTACCCCCTTAAATCTTATCCAACAAGCTTTCTGTCTTTGTCTTGGAATGAGAAAACTTGTTTTTTTCCTGGCCCTCGCCGGAGTCCTAGTGGGAGGGAAGCAGTCAAATGCTTAATTATTGTTTTGGGAGATGATATTTTTTTCCTTGTAAATCATTTCTCTGTTATGTATTATTACTATATTTGTTTTTTTTTTAATGTATAATGTAAGCTTTGAGTGTGTTCCCTTTGTTGGATTTTGTTCTTGTGTCCGGATTTAGATTAGAGGTGATCTCAAACTAAATACATTGGTGATATGCTCTTGGAATTTACATCTGATCCTATTTGTTCCCAGTTCCCTATGTCTTACTTTCTCCCTTTGGGTGCTTCAATTTTTAATTCTAGAACTTTTACTATCCAATTTTCTTCCTTTTTATGGCGCTGATATGACACTAAATGTGTTGCAAGCGCCGTAAAACCCTTAAAACAAAAAACAAAAACAATTTCCCGTCCTACATGTTAATGTTGCTGTTGACCAGGACCCCTTGTAAAGCGCTTGAGAACATTTAGTGGATATTTCCACTATATAAAGCTCAATTTATTATTATTTATTTTATGTGAATTTTGAGATAATAAAATCACTCATCCTAGAGATTTTTGCTACTTTTCAAAATTGGAAAATTTCTTTAAAAATGAGCATGTACCTACATAGATAATTTTATTTAATCCATTTTAATGTAAAAATTAAGAACATTAGTTTGCTTTACGCCCATAATTTGTCTCAGAATAAAAATGTTAATAAATAGGCATGGGGTAAAGTAAAAACCCCGGGGATACTACGAAAAAGGGCCCGGGTCAAGGGAAATTTGGAACGATGAGATTCTTTTTTTGCTACACTTTTTGATGGCGTGGGAAGTTAAACGTCCCCCCTTTTGTTTTGTTTTTTTTATTGTTTTTACCCATCCCGGCGTTTTTTGAGTAATTCTAAATTTTTAAAATTTTTATAATTTTTTAAACAAACCCCTTTTTACACGTTTTCTTTTTGATAGAATTAAGTTGACTTTCACTGGGTCTTTGTTATTGTTTTTTCCCTTTCCCCCTTTTACGAGTAATTCCACTTACCTGTTTTAACCAGACTTTTAAAAGGCCCATGGTTACACAATTATTTTTGTGTGTTAGTCCGTTATATTTCCCGGAGGGGAAATTTTTGTGGTTTTTCCTTAGTAAGCCCCTTTCAAATCTATATATGGTAGGGCCTTGCCCTAAAAAGCTAAACAAACCATTGATCCGGAAGAATAAGGGAAACCTAACACCCCAAGGAAATCTGTTTTTTCTTGGAACGTTTTTTAGCCCCGGTTTTATTACAGGTTTTTTAAGTGAGAATTTATCATAAAAACGCGGTTTGGAAAAAAAAACAATAACAAAGACCCGGGGTTTGGGGACGTAACTTCACTCTTTTTTTAAAAAGAAAAACGTTTTAAAAAGGGTTAGAAAAATTTTAAACCCACACAGAAATAATGGGCAGAACCCCCACAGGGAATGACCATTACTTTTAAATTTCCCAAAAAATTTTCTCCCCCAAATTTTAAAAGGCTTTTGGGGGGGCTTCCGTCTTTTTTCCCCTGGGGGGTTTTTGGTGTGTGTTTGTTGGGGGGGTGTGGGGGGGGGGGGTGAGAAAAGAGGGGAGGGGTTTGTGTTTTTTTGGTTTTTGGGGGGTGGGGGGAGGTGTGCGTGTGTTTTAAGGGGAAAAAAGGGGGGTTATTTTTTGAGTTTTGGGGAAAACTGTTATGAAACGTCATCTTCATTTAGATATACAGAAATGTTACCATTTATTTTCATTTTGGGGGATTTTTTTTTTTATTTTTTTTTTTTTTCCCCCCACCCCAAAATTTTGGGGTAATACTCCCCCCTAAAGGGTTTTATTTTTTTTCCGGGGACTTTTTTAAAACCCCTTCCATGTTTTACACATATTTTTTGTGTTGTTGGGCCCCCATTATCCCTTCCCGGATGGCAATTTTTTTTTTTGGGGCCTATTTATCAGGTATTGTTTTTTTTTAATTTAAAAACATTAAAAAACCAAATGACAAATTCCCTTTTTTTTTTTTGACAAAAGGTTTTTTCATCTTTTTTTTTATTATTATTATTTTTTTTAAATTATTTTTATTATTATTTATTATTTTTTATTTTATTATTAATTATTATTATTTTTTTTATTATTATTATTTTATTTTTTTATTATTATTATTATTATTATTTTTTTATTATTTTTTTTTATTATTATTATTATTTTTAATTATTATTATTTTTATTATTATTATTATTATTATTTTTATAATATTATTATTATTATTATTTTTAAATTATTTTATTATTTTTTTATTATTATTTTTATTATTTTTTATTTTTAATTTTTTAAATTATTTTTAATATTATTATTATTATTTTTTTATTATTATTATATTATTTTTAAATTATTACTATTTTTATTATTAAAATCTTCATCTTTAAATCATCTTTATTATTATTTTTTATTATTATTTTTATTATTATTTTTATTTTTATTATTACCCATTATATCATCATCATCCATCTTTATTTTATTTTTAATTATTATTATTTATTATTATTATTTTTATTTTTATTATTTTTATTTTCATCATTATTATTATTATTTTATTATTTTTTATTATTATTTTTATTTTATTATTTTTTTTATTTTATATTTTTTATTATTATTATTATTTTTAAATTATTATTTTATTATTATTATTTATTATTATTATTATTATTTTTATTATTTTTATTATTATTTTTTTTAAAAAAATTATTATTATTTATATTATTATTTTATCTTTTTTTATTTTTATTTTATTAAATATTTTTTTTTATTATTATTATTTTTTATTATTATTATTATTATTATTATTATTATTATTTTTTAACTATTTTTTTAAAATTTTATATTAGAGTTTCAAATATATAGATACACGAAAGTACGCCTCGCTTTCCCGGGATCTTTTTTTCCGGGCACTATCCAATTGTTTTTCGCGTAATTTTTATTGTGTTAAAATCACTTTTCTGGCCTTTCAGACGGAACAGGATCGATTCAAGGGTGTGATTAATTCATTGCTTCTTGAGGAAGACATTCCGTGAGCTAGGGCTGGGATCTGAGATTTGGTTTGATTGGAGAAATTTGAAAGTCTTATTGGAGGTGTTTGGGAATTTTCTCGTCTTTTTTCGTGTTTTCGATTTTGACGAAATGATGAGTGTTATCGTGGAGGTTGAATGAATGATTAAGTGGTAGTAGTGGTGTATTGTTTTTGATTTTAGTAGTAGTATATTTGTAGAAATGGGTAGTGTAGTAGTAGTAGTAGTAGTAGTATTGGGAGGGGGGGAGGAGGAGGAGGAGGGGGAGGAGTGAAAAGTAGTCGAAAGTAGTAGTAGTGTAGTAGTAGTAGTAGTTTTAGTAGTAGTAGTAGGAGGGGGGGAGGAGGAGGAGGGGTAGTAGTAGTAGTAGTAGTATTTGTAGTATTTGTAGTAGTATTTAGTATTTAGTAGTAGTAGTAGTAGGAGTAGTAGTATAAAGTAGAGTAGTGGTATAGTAGTATATTAGTAGTTGTAGGTAGTAGTATATATATAGTATGTAGTAGTATATATAGTAGTAGTATAGTAGTAGTAGTAGATAGTAGTTTTTTAGTAGTAGTGGGTTTTGTTGTTGTTGTTGTTGTTGTTGTTGTAGTAGTTGTTGTTGTTGTTGTTGTATTGTCTGTTGTTGTTGTTGTATTGTTTGTTGTTGTTGTATTGTTTGTTGTTGTTGTATTGTTTGTTGTTGTTGTATTGTTTGTTGTTGTTGTTGTATTTGTTTGTTGTTGGTTGTTGTTGTTGGGTTTTTGTTGTAGTATTGTTGTTGTGTTGTGGTTTGTTGTGGTTGTTGTTTGGTTTGTTTGGGGTTGTTTTGTTTGTTTGTTGTTGTGTTTTGTTTTTTGGGTTGTTTGTATTTTTGTGGTTGTTGTAGGGGTTTTTGTTGTTGTTGTATTGTTTGTGTTGTGTTTGTTTGTTGTGTTGTTTTGTTTGTTTGTTGTTGTATTGTTTGTTGTTGTTGGATTGTTTGTTTTTGTTGTATTGTTGGGTTGTTGTGTGTATTGTTTGTGGTTGTTGTTGTTTTGTTTGTTGTTGTTGTTGTATTGTTTTTTGTTGTTGTATTGTTTGTTGTTGTTGTTTGTGTTTTTTGTTGTTGTTTGTTTGTTGTTTTGTATTGTTTGTTGTTTTGTTTGTTTGTTGTTGTTGTTTGTTTGTTGTTTTTGGGTTTGGGTTTTTGGGTGTTGTGATTTTTGGGGTTGGTGTATTTTTTGGGGTTTGTTTTTGTATTGTTTGTGTTGTTTTTGTTTTGTTGTGTTGTTTGTTTTTTTGTTGTTGTGGATTGTTTGTTGTTGTTGTTTGTTTGGGGGGGTTGTATGTTGTTGTTGTTGTATTGTTTGTGTTGTTGTTTATTGTTTGTTGTTGTTGTATTGTTTTTTTGTTGTTGTTTTTTTTGTGTTTTTTGGTATTGTTTGTTGTTGTTGGTATTGTTGTTTTGTTGTTGTATTTTTGTTTTGTTTTTTGTATGTTTGTTGTTGTTGTATTGTTTGTTGTTGGTTTTTTGTTTGTTGTTTTGTATTGTTGTGTTGTTTATTTTTTGTTGTTGTTGTTGTATTGTTTTTGTTGTTGTTTTGGGTTTGTTGTTGTTGTATTGTTTTTGTTGTTGTTGTTTTTGTTTTTTTTGTTGGTTTGTTGTTTTGTATTGTTTGTTGTTTTTGTTTTGTTGTTGTTGTTGTTTTTTGTTTGTTGTTGTTGTATTGTTTGTTGTTGTGTTTGTTTGTTGTTGTTGTATTGTTGTTGTTGTTGTATGTTTGTTTTGTTGTATTTTGCTGAAAATATTTTCTATATTTAAAGAGTTGGTCATTACATCTTTTTTTTTTATAATCATAACCTAAAACAATGACTTGTGATAATTCATATTTATAAATAGACTAGCGTCTAGCATCGTTTTTGTCTTTCTTATTGTTCGGGTTTTTTTTTTTTGTTTTTGTTTTTGTTTTTTTTTTGTTTGGGGGGGGGGGGGGGTATTTGTATTGTTGTTCGTTTGTTTTTAGTTTTGCTTTTTTGTTTTTTTTTTTTTCGTTTTATGTTGTTTTGTTTTTTAGTTTTTGTTTTTATTTTGTTTTGTTTTTTGGGGGGGGGGGAGGGGGTTTTTAAAAAAATATATATTTGTTCTGAGTCAATAATTGCTATTGAAAGATACCTCTTTCGTCAAGGGATCGGAAATTGTGTGTGTGTGTGTGTGTGTATGTGTGTGTGTGTGTGTGTGTGTGTGTGTGTTTAGGGAGGAGGGGGGGGGGGGGGGGGAAACAGCCACGCTGATAAGTAATGAGTGAGAACAGAATTAGCGGAGAGGGGGGAAGGGGGAAAGAGTAGATTTATTTAAGGAGAGAATATGCGAACCTGAAAAAAAAAATCTATTTGAGACTGCATGTTTGCTCTTGAAAAGAAAAAAAAATTCCTCCCCAAAATAAAAAGAAGCTTTTGTACGAGAAAATTGTATTTTATAGATAGAAGCGCTTGGCTAAAAAGCTACAACTTTCCCACCCGGAAAAGTAAAGGACCAACACACAAAACATGTGTAACCTTGGCGATTTAGTCTGGTTAATACAGTTTAGTGAGAATTACTCTAACGCGGATGGCAAAAAAAAAAAAAACAATAACAAAGACCAGAGTGACGTCATCTCGTTCTATCTATCGGAAACCCCTCTAATGGTGTTGGTTAATTTCCGTGAGGGTTTATTTTGGTTCGTGCGCACTTAAACGACAGACGGACGTCAAAATAGTGACGTCATGGGTCAATAATGAATCTAGGATTCTGGAGGTTGAAATGTTTTTTTTGTTTTCGTTGAACCTTGACCTCTTTTGCACAAAGAAAACCTCGCTAATATCATTAGTATTTATGTGTGAAATTAGTTGCTTTGTGTTTTGGGGTGTTTTTGTGTAGTGTGTGTGTTTTTTAAAGTACCCTTTTACCGTATCTCAAAGCTCCAGTGTAAAAGGTTTATTATTGGAATGGGCTATTTTGGAAATCGAATTTGTACGTTTTTGACATGGGAATTGGGAAGGGAAAAGAGTTTTGAAGGGGGAAAAGGGAAGTAGAAAGATTTTTAAAAAATGTGGTAGGTATGAGTTGCATTAGAACCTGTCATTCCCAAAGCACAGGGGTAGATAGATGATGTAGTGATAGATAGATGATAGATAGATAGATAGATAGATAGATAGATAGATAGATAGATAGATAGTGATAGACGACAGAGGGGGGTAGTGATAGAGACAAAGAAGACAGAAATACGACAAATAGACAGACAGAGAAAGAGAGAGATGAGAGAGAGAGAGAGGGGTGTGAGGGGGAGTGAGAGGGGGAGTGTATGTGTGTGTGGGGGTGTGTGTGTGTGTGTGTGTTTGTGAAAAAGGTGGAGAGAGAAGTGAGAAAGAAACAGGAAGAGAAAGAGATATAGAGAGAGAGAGGGGGAGAAAGAGAGAGAGAGAGGAGAGAAGAGGAAGAGGAGAAAGGAGAAGAGAGAAGGAGAGGGAGAGAGAAGAGAGAGAAGAGGAGGGAGAGAGAGAGAGCAAAAAAGAGGGCCGAAACTGTTGTATTTAGAGAGAAAAAAATGAAAAAGTGTCTAACAGGGACCTACATATTAGATGTTGTTGTTGGCTAAAGATTATTTAAAAGCGTATGAGCCATTTAGTGGACCTTGAGTTGGTCTCGTTTCCTTTTTCCCTTAGAGTGTCTACCCGTAACCATCGTTAAGTTATAGCCGCACTGAGCCCAAAAGGACGGTCTTTTTGACGCCCATTTTTTGGGTTTTTTGCACCCCCATTGATTTGTCGTTAGTGTGCTCTGGAAAAGGGGCCCCCTTTGGTTTGAATATTAAATACAACCCCGATTTGTTTTTTTTTGGGGCCAAAAGACTTGTCTTTTTGACCTTTTTTGGTCAGTGTCAGGAAAAAGTTAAGATAGCTACGCAACGGTCCACGAGGCCACCTTGTTAATGTTTCGTCGACCCAAAGACAAGAATTCCCAAACCCTGGACTATTTTTCCTTTTAATGAGATCTCCAGGACTCCCCTTTCTCTAGTGCTCTATATGCTCATTTGATATGTATCTGTTGGGGTTGTTGGTGTTGTGGGGGCTGGGTGGATAGCTTGTGTACATGTGGGTGCCCAGAGAAGACGAGGAGATACACTTAGAGAATGCCCAGGGTGGATCACCTGTTGACCAGCCTAAGAATCTGCTCCACAAAATGTGTGGGGTGGGTTCAGTGTTGGAGCGAAAGCTATGATGATGATGTCGTATTTGTTCATGAGATCTTGAAAATTTCGTCATAAACTTTGGATTTGGAGTACCTCAACGTTTGGATGATATTGTCATGTTGATCCATAGAGCAGAATTCTTAAGACTTTTTTCTTAAAAAAACTCAAATTTTTAAAGTGAAATACTTTGATGCGTTGATCTCCAAATTTGTTTAGTCGCGGATTATCTGGCGGCGGTTCTTGAATGGGAAAAAGGGCAAAGTAGATGGGGATGTACCCTCTGGAAAATTTTTCCTGACCTTATATCGGGTCAATTCAAGGACGCCCCAAAAACTAACCCTTTTCCCTCCTTTCTTGCATACCTTCGGAAGAAGGAAAGACCAAAATGAGTGATTGGATTCAAGAGTTTTTGGGAAAAAACCAAAACTAGGGTGTTTTAAAACCCGGCCCTCCAAAACTGGAGGTTCCAATACACCTTGTTTTTAAAAAATGCCCCCAGATAGGCGTTGATTTTTTATCTTTTTTTTTATCAAACATTTGGGAAATTTTCCCTCTTCATCCCATTTTCCCTTTTTTCCCCTTCCCCTTTTTTCCCCTTTCTTGATTTTTCTCTTTTCCCTTACCCAATTTTATTCTCTTGTCAACAAAAACCCCTTTTTTCTCTCCTTCTTCATTCTTTTCTATCTCCTTTCTTGTTGCTTTTTTCTTTCCCCACCCCGTCCTTTTTTTCCCTTTTTTCTTTCCCCCTTCTCAAAACTCTTCTTCTTCTTCTTCTTCATCATCTTTTTTCTCCTCTTTTCTTTAATTTCCCCCTCTTCCCCCCCCCCCAACTCGTCCTCATCT
>NW_027624023.1:0-8878 GCF_034508935.2 Berghia stephanieae | reverse complement strand
CGTACATTTTATGGTATCAAAAGCAAAACCAAGATATAATTATAGGTATGATATATTAGGGATCCAAGCTGATTAAATTATGAACAAAACCATATATATTGGCAACGCAAACTTATTAATCACAATCGCTTTGTAGTTTCGAGTGTCAATACTCAGTATTAAAAATGTGATCAATCGCCTCGAACCCGCCCCACCCCCACCCCACCCAATAATACAAAAACAAATGCGAAAAAAAAATTGAACCACCCCCATCCCCGAAAAATACAAACACAACAAAAATCAATAACAAATAAATAACCAACCCCCCCCCCTCCCCCATAAAAAAAACCCCGAAACAAACAGAAAAACAACAAGAACAAAAAAGACAAAACAAAACAAATAAAAACAAAAACAGGCAAACTTATTTAAATTTAAGCAATGGCATGTGAAAATTGGAGGTAAATTGCATCGGTGACAGTATAAGTATAAGAAACAAAACAAAATAATATTTAAAAAAAAAACAAACAAAAAACAAAAATGAAGCCCAAACAATGTGAGAAAAGAAGCCATGTCGGAATTCGCACGTTTCCAATTCAGGAAATGAACAATATCAAGTTGAGAGGTAGCGTTCCCTCTACTGTCTTACGTTGTTTTCCGTGTTATTCTAGGAAGGGAGAAAAGCAAAACAAGAAAGATAAAGAACGGTGTACCATAAGGATCAGTCCACCCACATTGCACCCACACTGTTCAACATCTACATTAGTGACATGCCTGCCAGCCAATCACTTCAACTGGGTTATGCAGACGACTGGGTATTTGCCCATCAATCAAAAGACTGGGAAGAAATAGAAAAGAAATTCAGTGAGGAAACATCAAAGCTAAAGGAATATTTCGACAAATGGTATTTGAAGATGAACACCACAAAACCTTTGTCCACTACATTTCATTTGAACAACAGACAAGCCACCAAAACCCTTAACATTTTAGTTGATGGAAATATCTTGCCAGCGGACAGAAATCCAAAGTACCTTGGTGTCACCCTCAACAGACAGTTTAACAACAAAAACATATTGATGGAACAGCAAACCAAATTGCAAAAAGAAATTGTCTGCTTAGAAAATTAGCGGGGACCATATTGGAAGCAACACAAGTGCTAAAAACATCAACATTAACACTCTACTATAGCGTCAGAGAATATTATGCCCCTTTTTGGACAAGAAGCCCCTACACGAAAATTCTCGACATCAAACTCCGAGAATCCATGCGCATAATAACAAGATGCCTCAAATCAACACCAACCCCTTGGGTCCCAACTATAAGCGGAGTAAGCAAAGACCCAACAGTATATATGCCAGTCTTCAGGAAAGGCAATCGAAAACAGTGGGTCGCCTCAAACCGACTACTGACAGGCCACGGCAGGACTGCTGCAAACATGCATCGATGGGGTCTGAGGGAGTCAGCCGACTGTTCACACTGTCAAGGAACTCCAGAGACAGCAGACCATAATCCTACACTGCCCTGTGACGAGATTGGCGGGAGGTTTCGAATTTTAAGACTGGCGGGAGACTTCCAGCGTGGAGATGTAGCCATACGCTACTACTATCCCCCTAACATTGCCATGGTTTAATATTTAACTATGGTACCAAAGAAATCAAGCCCTTTTGACCAATTATGACTATGTGGCCACAGTCAATCTTGTACATTGTTGCGTTAAGCAAACACATAGCAAATTGGTTTTTATGATTTTGTTTTCGCCTGGTCTAACGTAGTCCCCATTACTCAAACCACAGTTTGGCAAATAAGCATCTTGAGCTTTTTCTATCTCTCCTGGTGTTCTCAATATTTTCTCAGACGACTGTTAGTTTCTGCTGGTACATACTATTATAAAACAATGATTCAATTCACTTCAATGTTGAAAAATATCAAGTATGTGATGTTGAGACATGCATTGCCGAAGAAATAAGCTAATTTTATTGCATCTAAATTAAAAAAAAACAAGCTCGTAGACCAATAAAAAAATCCATCTTAACGGCAAGAATCAGAGAAGTGTTTAACGATGAAAGTTGTAAACCATTTCTCTGACCATGATCCTTCTTATGAAAAAAAAAGAATAGTAAACAGAATTATATCAAACCATAAACATTAAAGTCTCTAATTTCACAGAGTACTGTTTGAAACTTACAGAATCCTTTATCGTCTGGGATCAGAGATATTGAATGGCTCAGCATGTAACCCAATAGGAGTCGGTTTCTTACTCAAGATTTGACTTCCTCTGGTGTCAACCGAACAATGACCCTATTAATCCCCTGATGGTTTTATACACACTTCTTGAGCCGTGGGGGAAAAATCACCTATATGGCCCAGCAAAGAAAACCTATAGGTATATATATATATATATATTTTATAATATATATATATATATATATATATATATATATATATATATATATATATAAAACTGCTTATAATAATGCCGAATCGGTCGGATAATTTCTTAGCCATTTCCTGCAGAGCGAAACCTCTTAACGCCAAACACACCTCATTCATTCAAACAATAGAGATACCCAAAAAAAAGAAAGATTTCTTGTGAATCTCATTTCAAAGACTAGATAACAATAACAAAATAGGAGTTGTGTTCAAAAACAAACTTGACCCTGCTCTAACTCATGGGGATGGGTGGGTATTTGGAACATTTCATAGTCTATTATGACGTCCAGCAGTGCTAATGTCTTTCTTTTACAGTAAGCTTATCTTTAGTAAATCTCACTTTATCTGGATGATATTAAAATCAGATTCGAAAGTAAATCTGGCCACACTTTCATCTTTGCGCTGAAGAGCTCAAACTTCCGACGTTTAGGATATATTCTTAACTCTCCCATGACAAAATAAGTGATAAAGGGGAGAGGCATTAGCGATGATATTTGATCTGGTTAAGCCTTACAAACACCATTTCTATAATATAAATGACGTTTTAATGGCGTATACACAGATCCCCATCTCAATATTTTGGACATCTAATAATTCCAGTTTTATCTCGCTATTTCTATATCAAGATTCAGCAATTCTTCAGAGAATGACTGGAGGTAAAAAATAAAGATTTAAGTATTTTACTTGGTGAAAGGAGGAATAAAATTACTCCGAGAAAAATTAAAATGTAAAAAACAAAACAAAAAAACAACAAAAAAACCCCCAAAAAAACAAAGACAAAAACAAACAAACAAACAAACAAACAAACAAACAAACAAACAACAACAACAACAACAACAACAACAACAATAACAACAACAATAACAACAACAACAACAACAAAAACAACAGAAAATAAACCCTAGTTTGATTCTTTGTTTGGACCCCATCATTGTCGATAGAAACAAAATTACGTTTCGTTCGTAGTGATAAACTTAAATAAGAAGTATCTATATTTTAAATGATCTTTCAATACATTAAAAAAATGGGAATCAAATAATTTAATTTATTCTCTCTGGGTCGTATTTTGATGTCTGACTAAACATAGGTATGGAGAAATAATATGTATGAATTAGGAGTGAAAGCATTCTATAGTTGAATCACTATATCAATATGTTATTATTATTATTATTATTATTATTATTATTATTATTATTATTATTATTATTATTATTATTATAATTATTATTATTATCATTATTATTATTATTATTATTATTATTATTATTATTATTATTATTATTATTATTATTCTTACTATTGTTGTTGTTATTATTATTATTATTATTATTATTATTATTATTATTATTATTATTATTATTATTATTATTATTATTATTATTATTATTATTATTTTTATTATTATTATTATTTTAATTATTATTATTATTATTATTATTATTATTATTATTATTATTATTATTATTATTATTATTATTATTATTTTATTATTATTATTATTATTATTATTATTATTATTATTATTATCATCATTATTATTATTATTATTTTATTATTGTTATTGTATAAATCATCTCAACCCACAAACAATCTTTATATTGTTTGCCCCTTATAGTTTGTTGAATGTTTCGATGCTATGTGGTCAAGTAGTATTCGGATCGGAAGATACTTGATTCGAATCCCGCTCTGAGCGGTGCATCGTTGAGTCCTTGTAAAAAGCTCTTTACTTACATTTTCTCCCCGTACTCAGGTGTAAAATGAGTAACTGGCATAATTATTACTTATTGCGTAGGTCTCATCTACTAGTTTCTGCATGTCTTCTTTGTTTGTTGCCAGTTGTACCGTATCGTCTGCATATCTCAAGTTATTGATGTTTCTTCGATGTAGGTAAATCGTATTAATCAGACGAGAAACGTTCAAGGTTACACATTGTTTTGTGTGGTGGTTCGTTATATCCGGCTGGCGGATGTTATGAGTTACTTTTAACTAAACAAACAAACTCAATGCATCAATTTAGATAGTATGAAGTTGACGTCATTCAGGTCTTTGTTATTGCTTTTTCCTATCCGCGTTTATTAGTAATTCTCACTAAACTGTATTAATTAACCAGACGATAAACGTTCAATGTGACACATAGTTTTGTGTGTTGGTCCGTTATACTTCCGGATTGTAATAATGTGAGCTTCTTAGCCAAGCGCATAGTATCTACAGATAGAATGAAGTTGACGTCACTCAGGTCTTTGTTATTGATTTTTTTTTCCCATCCACGTTTATGAGTAATTCTCACTAAACTGCATAAACCATACTATAAACAGCTTTGTGTGTTGGTCCGTTATATTTCCGGATGGCAATGTTGTGAGCTTCTTAGCCAAGCGCATAATATCTATACTTATCACAATGTCTTGGGTCCGCAACAAACGATCATGCATCACTGCGACACCATTCTACCTTTTTATACGAGGCTATCTCCTCCATCTTCTTTTGAATATATTTTTTTTACCCTCTATTTTCACGGTTGAGTTAACGAGGGGTAGACAGACAAGTTGAGGGTTTGCCTGGACTTCGGGTATTGTAGGATTGTTGTCATGACTGACCATAGAATGTTCCGAGAAAGAGAATGGAGTTTCGATATGCATCTTTTAAGTAGATATCGTTGAATGCTAACGTCATAATCTTACTTATTTTCATAATGTTACGTAATGTAATATATATGATATATGTATATGTATCCACGTCGTCAGTCGGCATACTTTGTCCGTAGAATCTACGGACAAAGTATACCGACTGACGACGAGGTTGAAGACCACAGAAACATGTTTTTCGGCCATATATAAATGTGAGTGATTCCATTTATATATATATATATATATATATATATATATATATATATATATATATATATATATATATATAATTTGTTTAAGCCAAGCAGCATTCCTTTATGCTTAGACTTAGGGCGCTTTGTACGAAAGGGTCCTCAGTTGGTTTGTTCAATCCCATCACCTGTAATTGGTTAATTATTTAATCGGTTAATTGATTAATTTCTTTTTTTTAAAAAAGAAAAACTACACATTGATAGAGAAAATATTAGCCTAATGTTCCTGATTATCGAGTAGATCTCGATTTCTAATTGCAGACAAAAATCATGCACAAAATCATATTGAAATTATGTTACTTCGCGACCGAAATTTCAGTGGTCGTGGTGGTAGGCCTTCAGTGTTCATAATATAACGTTTTGCATATTGAAATGACTACTTCCTATTAATTAATTGACCGATTTCCCTAGAACAACATCCATGTCAAATACTATATATAGTTCTATTGTAGTCTTTTTAATATAAATCAATGTTTTGCTTTTGATATTAATGAAAAAATAAACAGAGAAAATCAAACGATTGGGTATGATTTTTAGAAGTTTAAATATTCAATTTTCTTTTAGACAAAAGCATGTTCATGAATTCGTAGCAGTCTCTCGTCAGACCCATCGTTGAATATTATGATAACTGCATGTAGTGTCAGTGTAGGAAAGACCAGCCATCAACATTAGAAACAAACATGTCCAAAGGACGATCAAGGTGTTATAGATGGAACGGAATCAATGTCACTCAATTCTTTGTTATTGTTTTCAGATAGTCATTTTAATTATCAGTTCTCACTAAATTATACAAATCAGACTATAAACGGTCATGGTTACATACAGTTTTATGTGTCGGTATCTTGTATTTGGCCGGCGGATGCTGTGAGTACTAACCTAAAAGCATAGCATCAATTGGAAAGTGAAGATGCACCATAGTTTTGACAGCTATCGAATATAATATCTTTTTCTCTTCTTTTCATTATCTTTTTTTTTTTAAATATAAAGATAAATCTAGCGTTAATCTTAATATTATTGAACAACATAGATCTAATCCGAGAACGGTCAATTCAATTTCCCGTCTCCGATGTAGGGTTATAATAAATAAAGAAGAAACGGAATTTCATTAATAATAATAATATTAATAATAATAATAATAATAATAATAATAATAATAATAATAATAATAATAATAATAATAATAATAATAATAATAATAATAATAAAAAAGAACCAAAAAAATCAACGCAAAAACAAATAGACCGCCTAGGCTTTTTTTAAGCAACGGGAAAATGAACATTTCGGGCACAAGCCCTTTATAAATAATTTTTTTTTTTTAAATAAAGAAAACCCGTAAAGTTCCATTTTGTATTATTTGATGTGCTGGGGATGGGTTTGGGTCCGAAACATTGATATGTATTCTTATACTTTTGTATTTTATCAAAACCTTTAAATTTCCCTTTTTTCTTCTCTTTTCGCTAGAATATTATTTTTACAATCCTAGGTTTTAAGCAGTCTCTGGTCCATTTGAAATAAATAAGTAGGGAAAAAGTACGGTACTGCGATAAGGTGGACAATAACGGCGGAAGCAAAAATGCGGGAATTGTAGAAGTGACCAAAGAAAGACACTTGTTGCTTTCCGCGCAAGTGAATTATGAATGAAACGGGCTGGTGGCCGTGAGAGGAGCAGCGGGTGGGAGGGGGAGGGGTGGAAGAGGTGAAAGGTGAGATCTGAGGGAGCGGGTACCTGGATGTTTATATTGATGAGAAGTCCGCGAACTGGACAGAACAAGGATGAGCGCTGAGCGCGCGTGAAAACGTCGTTATAATTAAGGATGTAAAACATGAAAAAACTGTTCTTAAGAAAATATTCGTTAATAAAAGATTTCAGTTTATGATATTAGACTAAAGATAAGATAAGACCCTATGTTATTCGAACTTAAGAGGAATAAACACTGGTGTGATATTATGTTTAAATCTGTGAAAAGATGTGACCTCAGAGTAAGTTTGTTATGGTTTGGTGCTCTGTCAAGCAGAAAGAAATAACTTAGCTGTGTTAGGCTCCGTTGATAAAGTAAACAAATAATATAATGATGCTGGTTTGCTGCGGTGATGCTTTTAAAAATTCGTAATTTTTAAAAAAGTGTGTTTTCCGTTTGATGGAAAGGATGAGAATGAGATTAATGTTTATTTCGTATTTGATGTTTACTTCTATGGGACGTTTCGGGGGGACTTGGACGCTCGATAAGTGATGGATACAATGATAAACGAAAGGTAAGTCAATATGTGTTTTGTTTTTTTTCTTCCACAGAATGCCATCGTTAATTGTTTTATCTTGAAATTATGAGTCAGTTTTGACATAAGCTCATTAACCATTTTCTACATATTTTGGACAAATTATCATTTTCTAACTTGGGACTCACTTTTCAAAAGGCGAGTGTGAGTGGACGATTTTGGGTTGGAAAACGAAAAAGGGGGTAGGAAGGAGGTAGAGGTTTAAGTTTAACACACAGTAGTGACTCAATTATTGGAGCCTCGGGAGTAAGAATTTTTGACAATATTTTGTGTGTGTGTGCCTTTGTCCTTTGTTTTTATTTTGTGTTTTTTTTTCTTTTTTTTTTGGGGGGGGGGGGGGGGGGGGTCATTTCTAATTTTTCGATATTTACAGAAAAAATGATCTGCTCAGAATGTAAAAAAGGCGATCTGGATTTAATTGTGCGGTGGACGTCTATGTCAGAATTAATTTATATATCTTCCTGTTCACACCAACAATGTGGATAGGCGGCTGGGTCTAATTCAAAACTGGTGAAAACTACTTTGTAACTCAATGAATAAGAAGAACTAATATTTAAAAAATTATATTTAAAACAAACAAAAATTTTCAGACAGTCCTAGTAGTTCAGTTGGCTGAACATTCCCTTTACAAGCATTGGGGCAATTATCGATCCTGGGTGCAGTCGATATTTCCTCTGACTCCCGGCACCCGTCCATCCATCAGTAATTGGGACGCTGGGTCTTTTTGATCTGCTAGAAACTACTTTGCGATGAAAGTACTTACTAGCGTCGTATCCAAAGGATAGTAAGCAATTGTCCGTTTAACGCTTTATCAACTCTAGCTCCATGGGTCTCATGGTTCTGATGGATTACTATACTAGCGTGATTATTTTTTGAAGAACCAGTCAGGATATGGTATTGTAGTGGCCACATCGAAATCAAAACTAAGAAGCAGGCGATCTATGGATGAGTGATTATACCAGTATGGTGCACAATACACAATTTATAATTACAGTAGGTAAATGAAGCTAGCGGCTCAACACTGCAGTATGGCGTCTTGCTTGAAGCAAAGTCAAGCAACGTTGAATGTTGGGCATGGTCAGTGACTAAAAGGATGACAAACATCGCCAAGTCTGGCTCTGAAATTGTACGGTACCTAACATAATAAAATAAATAAATAAATAAAGTAAAATTCTCTTTATTCATCCCATAGGGGAAATTTGTCTCCAGGGTCTATTCCAAGGGAAGACTGGAATAACCCAGGCGTCAGCAGCAATGCAGCTAAGCAAATTGGGATAAGGCGAGGTGACTTGCTCAAGGGCACACAACGCAGCGGCGTGTGAT
>NW_027624022.1:0-22500 GCF_034508935.2 Berghia stephanieae | reverse complement strand
TCATTTATCGGAGTGGAGATATTAGGTGAAGTCACCGATGATGATTGTGGGAAAGGAGGGGGGGGGGGGCATGTGAGACGAGACATGACGCCTGTTAGGCGATATTACATTTTTTTTCCGGTCGAGTAAACTGTCAGGTACTCATTTTACACCCGAGTATGGTAAGAATGTGAGTAAAGAGCCTTTTCCAAAGACTTAGCTATGCACCGAGCGAGCCTCTAACCCAGGACCTTCCGATCCGAAAGCGGGTGTCATACCACAAGACCACATAGCCGCACTTAACTGCGAAGTTATCTTCTAGATCGCTCAAGGATGTACTGGAGACTTAGGGGCATTCTTAATTATAACATTGTGTGATGCGTGTTTTATACCTTATTGAACTATCACCGGTCTTCATCGCTTTTGATATTGATTAAACGTAGGAAGAGATAATTCCATCTTCCTGTTATGCACTGTATTATGTTTTCTTTATAATATAATATATTATTTGTAAAACATTTGAGTGTATTCCTCTTAATGGGGACCTGTGCTTGTGTCTGGATGAGACTTTAATCTGAGTGATCTCAAACTAAATGCTTTGATAGTGTGCTCTTGGAATCTACACCTGTTTCATATTTGAACTAATTCCCCTTTATCTTACCTTTTCTTGGGTGCTTTTTGTCATTCTAAAACTTTTTACTATCCCATTTTCATCTCTTTTTACTGGCGCTGATATGACCTTAATTTGTTGCAAGTGCCGTGAAACCCTTCAAAACAAACAAAAACAACAAAAGATAATTAAAATGTCAATTGACTCATTTTTGTCAATGCCGGCTGATATTGGTTGTGTATTTATTCTACCCCTCTCCATAAATAGTTTTAGATAATGATATTAGGTTAACAAGAAAAAATCATCGTAATTAAACTGTTTTAAAATAATTAAAATTTTAAAAAATACACAAATGGTAACATTAAAACTGGATTTGTTAAAAACCCATTGAATTAGATGCACTAGAAAATCATAAATCGTTTATGGCTATAATAAAAGATTTTTGCACTTGCGTTTTGTAATCCGAACTCTTTCGCATCACGCATTCGGAATCTAGATGTGGCTATGTGGTCTAGTAGTATGACACTCGCTTTCGGGTCGGAAGGTCCTGGGTTCGAGCCTCGCTCGGCGCATAGGTGAGTCCTTAGAAAAGACTCTTTACTCACATTCTCTCACCGTACTCAGGTGTAAAATGAGTACCTGGCCGTTAACAGCGTTGTCTTTGTCCGAAAAATTGTAATATCGCCTAACAGGCGGCATGTCCCGTCCTACATGTTAAATGTTGTGTGGCGAAGTTGCACACATATGTAATGGCTTATGGTCGCATAGTTTGTTTTTTTTTTGATAGATGGTAATATTATTCCTTTGCGTTGTGTTGTAGATGTTAATAATGACCAAAGAGGTCAAGGGCCGATGATGATAATTGAATGTACAACATCAAGACATTCAAATAAAAGTCCAGATTCCAAGTTTCATTTCTTACTGCTTTATTTGTTGTGATAAATTCCAAATCCAAATCAAATAGCATGGTCATAGTTCAATCAGTTTCATAAATCCCAAATCCGTAAAATCAATCCAAATGTAAAGTCATTTTGCCTATGTAACCATTTTCAATATGCGTGGAATATTTCTAAGTCCGTAAAATTCAATTAATGATGGTGAGCACAAAAGTTAACACGTGCAGCTCATAGTCGAGTCGAATGCAGAATAAAAGAAAAAAAATGACATATAGAACACCCTGTTTTGAACCCTGTCGTAAACTATCCCACAATTCTTTTTGACCACTCCTACTGGTCTTTGACATCCCAAATTAATATTCAAAACCTGCCTTTTTCAAGTAATAGCGAATCATGCTCAACTTGTATGTTAAAAATAACAAGAATTTTCTCGAACATTACTATCAAACCCCGCTCTTATGACATAAAAGTACTTTGATAAATGACGCATTTTATGTATAATAACCAAAAATAAACATCAATCTGTTACTGATATCCGCTGAGTTTTTTTACGTATCCCCTAAGTTTTATACGTACCCCCTGAGTTGCGACGACCGTGTTTTGTGGACACAACCGAGCATAAATGCAATCTCCTGCAGCTACCCCCATGGTTCTTTCTAATGTTTACCATGTTTTATGATCATGTTTTTCTCAAAACTCCTGAGTAAATTTCTTGCATAAGCTTACTCTCTTACATACGCCCCTTTCTTAGAATTTAAATTGATCCGAAAACAATTTCAATTCAAAATAATAATAATAATAAGAGAGTAAATGTATAGGTACCGTCCAATTACAATCAAATAACAAGATGTAAGAAATGGGTTGCCAACATGACAACACTTATACAAATTAAATATGTTTAAAAGTTTAAACTCCAAATTTACCCAACTCCAAAGATGATTTAAAACATTTAAATTACCCAACACCAAAGATTATTTAAAACATTTAAATTACCCAACATCAAAGATGATTTAAAACATTTAAATTACCCAACATCAAAGATGATTTAAAACATTTAAATTACCCAAGTCCAAAGATGATTTAAAACATTTAAATTACCCAACTCCAAAGATGATTTAAAACATTTAAATTACCCAACTCCAAAGATGATTTAAAACATTTAAATTACCCAACTCCAAAGATGATTTAAAACATTTAAATTACCCAACACCAAAGATGATTTAAAACATTTAAATTACCCAACTACAAAGATGATTTAAAACATTTAAATTACCCAACTCCAAAGATGATTTAAAACATTTAAATTACCCAACACCAAAGATCATTTTAAACATTTAAATTACCCAACATCAAAGATGATTTAAAACATTTAAATTACCCAACATCAAAGATGATTTAAAACATTTAAATTACCCAACTCCAAAGATGATTTAAAACATTTAAATTACCCAACACCAAAGATCATTTAAAACATTTAAATTACCCAACACCAAAGATCATTTTAAACATTTAAATTACCCAACATCAAAGATGATTTAAAACATTTAAATTACCCAACATCAGAGATGATTTAAAACATTTAAATTACCCAACATCAAAGATGATTTAAAACATTTAAATTACCCAACATCAAAGATGATTAAAACATTTAAATATATCGATTATATTTTTTTTAAAGTAATACAACATCGACAGTTTTAAATTCTCGTTATATTTTATCGTATATCCATTTTCTGCCTTGAAAAAGGATGGTTCAAATCCCATATGTGATACACTCACATTGTCTTATTCAATCTCAATTTCAATTCTTTATGACATGGGCGATAGTCTCAGCTTCCATGTATGTGTCATTTTCAATATGCGTTGAATATTTTCTAAGTCCGTTATTCCGTTATACTGAGAATATTCTCCTTTAAAAAAAATTACGATGAAACGCATTTCAAAACAAAACAAAACAGTACAATATTTGACTCATATTCCGCATAAATCATTTCAACTGCCTTTCGGTGATAAAATCAAAATGTCTTATGTAATTTATTATAACGCCATATCTCATTACACAAATAAAATTAGCTCTGTTGTCGATTACTTGCCTGCGTTAACCACACATTTATTACCAAGAATACAAATATATATAAAACTTTGCTCTTTGTCATGAACCCATGAATCTCAAAGAGTCAATATCAACCTATCAATTCATCCCTATTGACGGGAGAAAATAAATATAATCAATGATGTTGTAATACAACAATAAATACCATAAGACATTCTTCAATCATCAAAACTTATTTGTTATTGCCATCAGTTATTGAGTCATTTTAACATGAAATAAAACGTAACAACACTAAATAATGGACCAACTAAGTAATTCCAACAGTTGTAACATAAAAAAATTGAAATAAAAATCGACACATCTTTGTTATTGAGCTAAACAAAACATTGCCATGAAAGGTAGACATTATATTCGAAGATTTATTCCGGTAGATCTACGCTTGATTGTAAGTAAACGCATTTTCGTTTATTTTGACAGAAAACGCACTAAAATTTTCACTTAAATACTGCAGTTTTTATTTTCATCTCTCCCTCTCTTCTTTTTAATTAAATAAAATACGTTTAGCATCAATGGGATGTTATTATTATTATTATTATTATTATTATTATTATTATTATTATTATTATTATTATTATTATTATTATTATTATTATTATTATTGTTATTATTATTATTATTATTATTATTATTATTATTATTATTATTATTATTATTTTGCCGTTCTGTAATATATTGTTTTTAGTTTCTAAATATAATATATTGCCTTATATTTTTTTAAATTTTCCTTTTTATCTATGGTTCTTATTTCCAATATTATTTCGTTTATTTTTTAAAATATCGTCTTTTGTCAAAATTTTCGGAATCATCTATAATTTCAATAGTATTATTTTCATATTTCAATACAAAATAATTATACTACTTCACCTTCAAAATTGATATTCATTTTCTTTTCCAAATAAACATAATACCTATCTGTTCACAATTTTCTTCACTTCAAATTTCGAGTCTCACAAAAACTTCAATAGATGTTAACACCGCAACAATATACATTTCTTGTGTATCCATGGTTCAGAAAAATAACATCTTTACATCCTGGTATCACGGATCCAAATAACATATATAAGAATCCTGAGTCACGACACCAAATAAGATTCATAATGTGGCGAAGTTGCACACATATGTAATGGCTTATGATCGCATAGTGTTTTTTTTGATAGATGGTAATATTATTCCTTTGCGTTGTGTTGTAGATGTGACCAAAGAGTTCAAGGGCCGATGATGATGATTGAATGTACAACATCAAGACATTCAAATAAAAGTCCAGATTCCAAGTTTCATTTCTTACTGCTTTATTTGTTGTGATAAATTCCAAATCCAAATCAAATAGCATGGTCATAGTTCAATCAGTTTCATAAATCCCAAATCCGTAAAATCAATCCAAATGTAAAGTCATTTTGCCTATGTAACCATTTTCAATATGCGTGGAATATTTCTAAGTCCGTAAAATTCAATTAATGATGGTGAGCACAAAAGTTAACACGTGCAGCTCATAGTCGAGTCGAATGCAGAATAAAAGAAAAAAAATGACATATAGAATAGAAACACCCTGTTTTGAACCCTCTCGTAAACTATCCCACAATTCTTTTTGACCACTCCTACTGGTCTTTGACATCCCAAATTAATATTCAAAACCTGCCTCTTTCAAGTAATAGCGAATCATGCTCAACTTGTATGTTAAAAATAACAAGAATTTGCTCGAACATTACTATCAAACCCCGCCTCTTATGACATAAAAGTACTTTGATAAATGACGCATTTTATGTATAATAACCAAAAATAGCATCAATCTGTTACTGATATCCGCTGAGTTTTTTAACGTATCCCCTAAGTTTTATACGTATTCCCTGAGTTGCGACGACCGTGTTTTGTGGACACAACCGAGCATAAATGCAATCTCCTGCAGCTACCCCCTTGGTTCTTTCTAATATTTACTGTGTTTTATGATCATGTTTTTCTCAAAACTCCTGAGTAAATTTCTTGCATAAGCTTACTCTCTTACATACGCCCCTTTCTTAGAATTTAAATTGATCCGAAAACAATTTCAATTCAAAATAATAATAATAATAAGAGAGTAAATGTATAGGTACCGTCCAATTACAATCAAATAACAAGATGTAAGAAATAGTTTGCCAACATGACAACACTTATACAAATTAAATATTTTTAAAAGTTTAAACTTCAAATTTACCCAACTCCAAAGATGATTTAAAACATTTAAATTACCCAACACCAAAGATCATTTTAAACATTTAAATTACCCAACACCAAAGATCATTTTAAACATTTAAATTACCCAACACCAAAGATGATTTAAAACATTTAAATTACCCAACATCAAAGATGATTTAAAACATTTAAATTACCCAACATCAGAGATGATTTAAAACATTTAAATTACCCAACATCAAAGATGATTTAAAACATTTAAATTACCCAACATCAAAGATGATTTAAAACATTTAAATTACCCAACATCAGAGATGATTTAAAACATTTAAATTACCCAACATCAAAGATGATTTAAAACATTTAAATTACCCAACATCAAAGATGATTTAAAACATTTAAATTACCCAACATCAAAGATGATTAAAACATTTAAATATATCGATTATATTTTTTTTAAGTAATACAACATCGACAGTTTTAAATTCTCGTTATATTTTATCGCATATCCATTTTCTGCCTTGAAAAAGGATGGTTCAAATCCCATATGTGATACACTCACATTGTCTTATTCAATCTCAATTTCAATTCTTTATGACATGGGCGATAGTCTCAGCTTCCATGTATGTGTCATTTTCAATATGCGTTGAATATTTTCTAAGTCCGTTATTCCGTTATACTGAGAATATTGCTCCTTTAAAAAAAATTACGATGAAACGACTGGGTGGGGATCCTGACCTCCCATAGCGGGCAGGGGGGTACATACTGTGTCTTCTATCCCCCTATGTCTGTTTTCCAACATGCTTTCTGTCTTTGTCTTGGAATGAGATTACTTGGTTTTTTACCTGGCCCTGGTCAGAGTCCTGGCTGGGAGGGAAACAGTCGAATGCAAAGTTATTGTTTTGGGAGGTGATATTTTTTTCCTTGTAAATCATCTCTCTGTTATGCATTGTATTATGTTTAGTTTGCATGTTATATTATATAATTTGTAAACATTTGAGTGTATTCCTCTCAGTTGGGGCCTCTCCTTGTGTCTGGATGGACTTTTAGGTGATCTCAAACTAGGTACTTTGATGGTGTGCTCTTGGAATCTACATCTGTTCCCTATTTGAACCAATTCCCCTTTGTCTCACCTTTTCTTTTGTGCTTTAATTGTAATTCTAGAACTTTTTACTATCCCATTTTCTTCCTTTTTACTGGCGCTTATATGACCTTAATGTGTTGCAAGTGCCGTAAAATCCTTAAAAAAAAAAAATAAAAAAAAAAAACAAACAAACGATGAAACGCATTTCAAAACAAAACAAAACAGTACAATATTTGACTCATATTCCGCATAAATCATTTCAACTGCCTTTCGGTGATAAAATCAAAATGTCTTATGTAATTTATTATAACGCCATATCTCATTACACAAATAAAATTAGCTCTGTTGTCGATTACTTGCCTGCGTTAACCACACATTTATTACCAAGAATACAAACATATATAAAACTTTGCTCTTTGTCATGAACCCGTGAATCTCAAAGAGTCAATATCAACCTATCAATTCATTCCTATTGACGGGAGAAAATAAATATAATCAATGATGTTGTAATACAACAATAAATACCATAAGACATTCTTCAATCATCAAAACTTATTTGTTATTGCCATCAGTTCTTGAGTCATTTTAACATGAAATAAAACGTAACAACACTAAATAATGGACCAACTAAGTAATTCCAACAGTAGTAACATACAAAAATTGAAATAAAAATCGACACATCTTTGTTATTGAGCTAAACAAAACATTGCCATGAAAGGTAGACATTATATTCGAAGATTTATTCCGGTAGATCTACGCTTGATTGTAAGTAAACGCATTTTCGTTTATTTTGACAGAAAACGCACTAAAATTTTCACTTAAATACTGCAATTTTTTTTTCATCTCTCCCTCTCTTCTTTTTAATTAAATAAAATACGTTTAGCATCAACAAAATAATTATACTACTTCACCTTCAAAATTGATATTCATTTTCTTTTCCAAATAAACATAATACCTATCTGTTCACAATTTTCTTCACTTCAAATTTCGAGTCTCACAAAAACTTCAATAGATGTTAACACCGCAACTATATACATTTCTTGTGTATCCATGGTTCGGAATAATAACATCTTTACATCCTGGTATCACGGCTCCAAATTAAGATATATAAGAATCCTGAGTCACGACACCAAATAAGATTCATAATGTGGCGAAGTTGCACACATATGTAATGGCTTATGATCGCATAGTGTTTTTTTTATAGATGGTAATATTATTCCTTTGCGTTGTGTTGTAGATGTTAATAATGACCAAAGAGGTCAAGGGCCGATGATGATAATTGAATGTACAACATCAAGACATTCAAATAAAAGTCCAGATTCCAAGTTTCATTTCTTACTGCTTTATTTGTTGTGATAAATTCCAAATCCAAATCAAATAGCATGGTCATAGTTCAATCAGTTTCATAAATCCCAAATCCGTAAAATCAATCCAAATGTAAAGTCATTTTGCCTATGTAACCATTTTCAATATGCGTGGAATATTTCTAAGTCCGTAAAATTCAATTAATGATGGTGAGCACAAAAGTTAACACGTGCAGCTCATAGTCGAGTCGAATGCAGAATAAAAGAAAAAAAAATGACATATAGAATAGAAACACCCTGTTTTGAACCCTCTCGTAAACTATCCCACAATTCTTTTTGACCACTCCTACTGGTCTTTGACATCCCAAATTAATATTCAAAACCTGCCTCTTTCAAGTAATAGCGAATCATGCTCAACTTGTATGTTAAAAATAACAAGAATTTGCTCGAACATTACTATCAAACCCCGCCTCTTATGACATAAAAGTACTTTGATAAATGACGCATTTTATGTATAATAACCAAAAATAGCATCAATCTGTTACTGATATCCGCTGAGTTTTTTAACGTATCCCCTAAGTTTTATACGTATTCCCTGAGTTGCGACGACCGTGTTTTGTGGACACAACCGAGCATAAATGCAATCTCCTGCAGCTACCCCCTTGGTTCTTTCTAATATTTACTGTGTTTTATGATCATGTTTTTCTCAAAACTCCTGAGTAAATTTCTTGCATAAGCTTACTCTCTTACATACGCCCCTTTCTTAGAATTTAAATTGATCCGAAAACAATTTCAATTCAAAATAATAATAATAATAAGAGAGTAAATGTATAGGTACCGTCCAATTACAATCAAATAACAAGATGTAAGAAATAGTTTGCCAACATGACAACACTTATACAAATTAAATATTTTTAAAAGTTTAAACTTCAAATTTACCCAACTCCAAAGATTATTTAAAACATTTAAATTACCCAACACCAAAGATCATTTTAAACATTTAAATTACCCAACACCAAAGATCATTTTAAACATTTAAATTACCCAACATCAAAGATGATTTAAAACATTTAAATTACCCAACATCAGAGATGATTTAAAACATTTAAATTACCCAACATCAAAGATGATTTAAAACATTTAAATTACCCAACATCAAAGATGATTTAAAACATTTAAATTACCCAACATCAGAGATGATTTAAAACATTTAAATTACCCAACATCAAAGATGATTTAAAACATTTAAATTACCCAACATCAAAGATGATTTAAAACATTTAAATTACCCAACATCAAAGATGATTAAAACATTTAAATATATCGATTATATTTTTTTTAAAGTAATACAACATCGACAGTTTTAAATTCTCGTTATATTTTATCGCATATCCATTTTCTGCCTTGAAAAAGGATGGTTCAAATCCCATATGTGATACACTCACATTGTCTTATTCAATCTCAATTTCAATTCTTTATGACATGGGCGATAGTCTCAGCTTCCATGTATGTGTCATTTTCAATATGCGTTGAATATTTTCTAAGTCCGTTATTCCGTTATACTGAGAATATTGCTCCTTTAAAAAAAATTACGATGAAACGACTGGGTGGGGATCCTGACCTCCCATAGCGGGCAGGGGGGTACATACTGTGTCTTCTATCCCCCTATGTCTGTTTTCCAACATGCTTTCTGTCTTTGTCTTGGAATGAGATTACTTGGTTTTTTACCTGGCCCTGGTCAGAGTCCTGGCTGGGAGGGAAACAGTCGAATGCAAAGTTATTGTTTTGGGAGGTGATATTTTTTTCCTTGTAAATCATCTCTCTGTTATGCATTGTATTATGTTTAGTTTGCATGTTATATTATATAATTTGTAAACATTTGAGTGTATTCCTCTCAGTTGGGGCCTCTCCTTGTGTCTGGATGGACTTTTAGGTGATCTCAAACTAGGTACTTTGATGGTGTGCTCTTGGAATCTACATCTGTTCCCTATTTGAACCAATTCCCCTTTGTCTCACCTTTTCTTTTGTGCTTTAATTGTAATTCTAGAACTTTTTACTATCCCATTTTCTTCCTTTTTACTGGCGCTTATATGACCTTAATGTGTTGCAAGTGCCGTAAAATCCTTAAAAAAAAAAAAATAAAAAAAAAAAACAAACAAACGATGAAACGCATTTCAAAACAAAACAAAACAGTACAATATTTGACTCATATTCCGCATAAATCATTTCAACTGCCTTTCGGTGATAAAATCAAAATGTCTTATGTAATTTATTATAACGCCATATCTCATTACACAAATAAAATTAGCTCTGTTGTCGATTACTTGCCTGCGTTAACCACACATTTATTACCAAGAATACAAACATATATAAAACTTTGCTCTTTGTCATGAACCCGTGAATCTCAAAGAGTCAATATCAACCTATCAATTCATCCCTATTGACGGGAGAAAATAAATATAATCAATGATGTTGTAATACAACAATAAATACCATAAGACATTCTTCAATCATCAAAACTTATTTGTTATTGCCATCAGTTCTTGAGTCATTTTAACATGAAATAAAACGTAACAACACTAAATAATGGACCAACTAAGTAATTCCAACAGTAGTAACATACAAAAATTGAAATAAAAATCGACACATCTTTGTTATTGAGCTAAACAAAACATTGCCATGAAAGGTAGACATTATATTCGAAGATTTATTCCGGTAGATCTACGCTTGATTGTAAGTAAACGCATTTTCGTTTATTTTGACAGAAAACGCACTAAAATTTTCACTTAAATACTGCAATTTTTTTTTCATCTCTCCCTCTCTTCTTTTTAATTAAATAAAATACGTTTAGCATCAACAAAATAATTATACTACTTCACCTTCAAAATTGATATTCATTTTCTTTTCCAAATAAACATAATACCTATCTGTTCACAATTTTCTTCACTTCAAATTTCGAGTCTCACAAAAACTTCAATAGATGTTAACACCGCAACTATATACATTTCTTGTGTATCCATGGTTCGGAATAATAACATCTTTACATCCTGGTATCACGGCTCCAAATTAAGATATATAAGAATCCTGAGTCACGACACCAAATAAGATTCATAATGTGGCGAAGTTGCACACATATGTAATGGCTTATGATCGCATAGTGTTTTTTTTATAGATGGTAATATTATTCCTTTGCGTTGTGTTGTAGATGTTAATAATGACCAAAGAGGTCAAGGGCCGATGATGATAATTGAATGTACAACATCAAGACATTCAAATAAAAGTCCAGATTCCAAGTTTCATTTCTTACTGCTTTATTTGTTGTGATAAATTCCAAATCCAAATCAAATAGCATGGTCATAGTTCAATCAGTTTCATAAATCCCAAATCCGTAAAATCAATCCAAATGTAAAGTCATTTTGCCTATGTAACCATTTTCAATATGCGTGGAATATTTCTAAGTCCGTAAAATTCAATTAATGATGGTGAGCACAAAAGTTAACACGTGCAGCTCATAGTCGAGTCGAATGCAGAATAAAAGAAAAAAAAATGACATATAGAATAGAAACACCCTGTTTTGAACCCTCTCGTAAACTATCCCACAATTCTTTTTGACCACTCCTACTGGTCTTTGACATCCCAAATTAATATTCAAAACCTGCCTCTTTCAAGTAATAGCGAATCATGCTCAACTTGTATGTTAAAAATAACAAGAATTTGCTCGAACATTACTATCAAACCCCGCCTCTTATGACATAAAAGTACTTTGATAAATGACGCATTTTATGTATAATAACCAAAAATAGCATCAATCTGTTACTGATATCCGCTGAGTTTTTTAACGTATCCCCTAAGTTTTATACGTATTCCCTGAGTTGCGACGACCGTGTTTTGTGGACACAACCGAGCATAAATGCAATCTCCTGCAGCTACCCCCTTGGTTCTTTCTAATATTTACTGTGTTTTATGATCATGTTTTTCTCAAAACTCCTGAGTAAATTTCTTGCATAAGCTTACTCTCTTACATACGCCCCTTTCTTAGAATTTAAATTGATCCGAAAACAATTTCAATTCAAAATAATAATAATAATAAGAGAGTAAATGTATAGGTACCGTCCAATTACAATCAAATAACAAGATGTAAGAAATAGTTTGCCAACATGACAACACTTATACAAATTAAATATTTTTAAAAGTTTAAACTTCAAATTTACCCAACTCCAAAGATGATTTAAAACATTTAAATTACCCAACACCAAAGATCATTTTAAACATTTAAATTACCCAACACCAAAGATCATTTTAAACATTTAAATTACCCAACATCAAAGATGATTTAAAACATTTAAATTACCCAACATCAAAGATGATTTAAAACATTTAAATTACCCAACATCAGAGATGATTTAAAACATTTAAATTACCCAACATCAAAGATGATTTAAAACATTTAAATTACCCAACATCAAAGATGATTTAAAACATTTAAATTACCCAACATCAGAGATGATTTAAAACATTTAAATTACCCAACATCAAAGATGATTTAAAACATTTAAATTACCCAACATCAAAGATGATTTAAAACATTTAAATTACCCAACATCAAAGATGATTAAAACATTTAAATATATCGATTATATTTTTTTTAAAGTAATACAACATCGACAGTTTTAAATTCTCGTTATATTTTATCGCATATCCATTTTCTGCCTTGAAAAAGGATGGTTCAAATCCCATATGTGATACACTCACATTGTCTTATTCAATCTCAATTTCAATTCTTTATGACATGGGCGATAGTCTCAGCTTCCATGTATGTGTCATTTTCAATATGCGTTGAATATTTTCTAAGTCCGTTATTCCGTTATACTGAGAATATTGCTCCTTTAAAAAAAATTACGATGAAACGACTGGGTGGGGATCCTGACCTCCCATAGCGGGCAGGGGGGTACATACTGTGTCTTCTATCCCCCTATGTCTGTTTTCCAACATGCTTTCTGTCTTTGTCTTGGAATGAGATTACTTGGTTTTTTACCTGGCCCTGGTCAGAGTCCTGGCTGGGAGGGAAACAGTCGAATGCAAAGTTATTGTTTTGGGAGGTGATATTTTTTTCCTTGTAAATCATCTCTCTGTTATGCATTGTATTATGTTTAGTTTGCATGTTATATTATATAATTTGTAAACATTTGAGTGTATTCCTCTCAGTTGGGGCCTCTCCTTGTGTCTGGATGGACTTTTAGGTGATCTCAAACTAGGTACTTTGATGGTGTGCTCTTGGAATCTACATCTGTTCCCTATTTGAACCAATTCCCCTTTGTCTCACCTTTTCTTTTGTGCTTTAATTGTAATTCTAGAACTTTTTACTATCCCATTTTCTTCCTTTTTACTGGCGCTTATATGACCTTAATGTGTTGCAAGTGCCGTAAAATCCTTTAAAAAAAAAAATAAAAAAAAAAACAAACAAACGATGAAACGCATTTCAAAACAAAACAAAACAGTACAATATTTGACTCATATTCCGCATAAATCATTTCAACTGCCTTTCGGTGATAAAATCAAAATGTCTTATGTAATTTATTATAACGCCATATCTCATTACACAAATAAAATTAGCTCTGTTGTCGATTACTTGCCTGCGTTAACCACACATTTATTACCAAGAATACAAACATATATAAAACTTTGCTCTTTGTCATGAACCCGTGAATCTCAAAGAGTCAATATCAACCTATCAATTCATTCCTATTGACGGGAGAAAATAAATATAATCAATGATGTTGTAATACAACAATAAATACCATAAGACATTCTTCAATCATCAAAACTTATTTGTTATTGCCATCAGTTCTTGAGTCATTTTAACATGAAATAAAACGTAACAACACTAAATAATGGACCAACTAAGTAATTCCAACAGTAGTAACATACAAAAATTGAAATAAAAATCGACACATCTTTGTTATTGAGCTAAACAAAACATTGCCATGAAAGGTAGACATTATATTCGAAGATTTATTCCGGTAGATCTACGCTTGATTGTAAGTAAACGCATTTTCGTTTATTTTGACAGAAAACGCACTAAAATTTTCACTTAAATACTGCAATTTTTTTTTTCATCTCTCCCTCTCTTCTTTTTAATTAAATAAAATACGTTTAGCATCAACAAAATAATTATACTACTTCACCTTCAAAATTGATATTCATTTTCTTTTCCAAATAAACATAATACCTATCTGTTCACAATTTTCTTCACTTCAAATTTCGAGTCTCACAAAAACTTCAATAGATGTTAACACCGCAACTATATACATTTCTTGTGTATCCATGGTTCGGAATAATAACATCTTTACATCCTGGTATCACGGCTCCAAATTAAGATATATAAGAATCCTGAGTCACGACACCAAATAAGATTCATAATGTGGCGAAGTTGCACACATATGTAATGGCTTATGATCGCATAGTGTTTTTTTTATAGATGGTAATATTATTCCTTTGCGTTGTGTTGTAGATGTTAATAATGACCAAAGAGGTCAAGGGCCGATGATGATAATTGAATGTACAACATCAAGACATTCAAATAAAAGTCCAGATTCCAAGTTTCATTTCTTACTGCTTTATTTGTTGTGATAAATTCCAAATCCAAATCAAATAGCATGGTCATAGTTCAATCAGTTTCATAAATCCCAAATCCGTAAAATCAATCCAAATGTAAAGTCATTTTGCCTATGTAACCATTTTCAATATGCGTGGAATATTTCTAAGTCCGTAAAATTCAATTAATGATGGTGAGCACAAAAGTTAACACGTGCAGCTCATAGTCGAGTCGAATGCAGAATAAAAGAAAAAAAATGACATATAGAATAGAAACACCCTGTTTTGAACCCTCTCGTAAACTATCCCACAATTCTTTTTGACCACTCCTACTGGTCTTTGACATCCCAAATTAATATTCAAAACCTGCCTCTTTCAAATAATAGCGAATCATGCTCAACTTGTATGTTAAAAATAACAAGAATTTTCTCGAACATTACTATCAAACCCCGCCTCTTATGACATAAAAGTACTTTGATAAATGACGCATTTTATGTATAATAACCAAAAATAGCATCAATCTGTTACTGATATCCGCTGAGTTTTTTAACGTATCCCCTAAGTTTTATACGTATCCCCTGAGTTGCGACGACCGTGTTTTGTGGACACAACCGAGCATAAATGCAATCTCCTGCAGCTACCCCCTTGGTTCTTTCTAATATTTACTGTGTTTTATGATCATGTTTTTCTCAAAACTCCTGAGTAAATTTCTTGCATAAGCTTACTCTCTTACAGTTGCTGTTGACCAGGGACCCCTTGTAAAGCGCTTTGAGCACATTTAGTGGATATTGCGCTATATAAAAGCTCAATTATTTTTTTTATTTTTTTTTTAGATCATGCAACGATTTTGGGAACACGACCAAAATTCCGAAACACAAGAAAGCAAGAACCTCTTATACTTTTTGGCTCTTATTATAGGCTAGCTATAGTCAGTTCGATTTTTGAAAGAAAATATAATCTATAATATCGTTTGAAAAGAGCGTCTAATTTATTTTACTACTAGATAGCTTTTGAAACAGATAATGAATGACATCATCAAAATATTAACTTATTTTCCGTATTACTCCGGCTCATTGATTTTTGTTGTATTTCGTTCACTTGTGAAAACCTCCAAGCCTTGAGAAATGCTGTTTAAGTTTATGTTGTGCGGAATATTAGTATAAGGGGAATGCGTTTGTCACCGCTACTGATTCTGTCCCTCAATTGTGTCCAACAGAGTGGATACAACTGTATTGTAAGAAAAATTGAGCGTGTGTGAAACCAATAATGACGTCAGTCATGGCTTGGAATGTAAAACAATGTCAGACATAGGGCGTCATTCCCGTCTTTCAACAACCAAATGATTGAGGGTTTCTTTGTTGGGTTGTTTTTTTTTTGTTTTTGTTTTTTTTGTTTTTTTTTTTTTGTTTTTTTTTTGTTTTTGTTTTTTTGTTTTTTGTTGTTGTTTTTTGTTTCTTAATTTTTTATTTCGTTTCTTTTTTTCTTTTTTTTTTGTTCTTATTATTTTGTTGTTTTGGTTTGGTTTGGGTTTTTATTTTTTATTTTTTTTTTTTAGGGGGGCGGGAGGGTTAGGTTGGGGTTTTTTGTTTGTTTGTTTTTTTTTTGTTTCTTTATTGTTTGTTTGTTGTATTTGGGGGGGGGGGGGGTTGTTTGTTTGTTTGTTTTTTGGTTTGTTTTTTTTTTTTTTGTTTTTTTTTTTTATTTGTATTTCTGGTTTATGTGTACGCAACCATTGTCTAAGAGTGATCGTGGTATATATCATCCTGTAGTGTAGGAATTGTTTGTTGTTTTTATGAAGTTTTCTTTTTCAATTCCCAATAATCTTCTTTTACATTCTCAATTCTCCTCCATTTTCTCTTCATTTATCTTCTCTCCAGTTTGATCTGATTTCACAGATAATTTTGCTTATGACTTTTTTTTTTTATGTTCATATCTATATTTGTCGAATTCTCTCGAATTTCTCTAACCATAAAATCCAACCCTAAATAGGCACTATATATTTCTAGATGAATAAAAGCGTCATCCGAGTGATTGTTGTCGTCCTTTCGTTTTCTTATCATTGGACATGTTGCAGCATGTGCTGTCTCCAATGTTTGTCTGAAATAAGTAGAAATGTGGTTGTTACAATATTAATAGTTAACAAACACTTTGTATTTTTGGAATACGTATATTACAATGCTCTTTCTAAATCTATCTCTCTTTTTTTTATCCTCAGAAATTACTTTCAAGCTAAAAACTATGTCGCCAGTCAACCAGCAATCCATACATCAAATGACAATAGAGTACCGTGACTCGTCAACATATCAGTCATTCATTCATCTGCTCTGACCAATTTCACCTACCAACACTTTTTAAACTCATTTTGCCACCACACTCAAAATGTCGAATGATTGGATAAATGGCTGCACGTGACCAGACTTCCTGTTGTTCAAGTTCTACAGAAATTTTTAAGACAAGTTGATTGTGTATTTCACGGAACGGTTGCTAGAGATTATAATATTATACAATCGATGACTTGTCGATTCATCATTATCATACCATTAATTAGATATTTAAATTTCCACAGTTAGAATACGTTTTATTTGAAAAATGTAATTCTTTGTAGCTGAGTTGAGCTTTGGGTTGGTTGTTATTTTGTTTGTTTGTTGGGTTTTTTTTGTTTTTTTTTTTGTTGGGGGGGGGGGTGTTCTTTGTTTTGTTTTGTGTGTTATTATTTGGGAGGAGATCGTTGTTTTGTTTTGTTTTGTTTTTGTTTTTGTAGTAATTTGTTCGTCTTCAGATATCAAATTCTTTAATTCCAATTATTACAGATTGTTGAATGTTGGCGATATTAATTATACATTCATAAATCGCAACATAGTACTAGTAGTAGTAGTAGTCGTGGTATATGCTGTTCTCTCGTAACTTTGAAATGGCCCTAAAATTTTGATACAACTTAAATGACACCAAATTTTGAAATTTCACCTGCTTGGTCAATTGATTACATAATTTGTATCTTGATGATTGAGAAGTCACATCATACTGAATTGATCAACAGGCTATCACTATCATAACCTTTTTTACCTCCTTGTTCAGCGCCAAATCCAAAACCAACAACCCATCAGACTTTCCTACCTGTAATGTTGTCCTTGGCCTGCGGCTATGTGGTCTAGTGGTATGACACTCGCCTTCAGATCGGAAGGTCCCGAGTTCTAATCCCACTCTGAGCGGCGCATAGTTGAGTACTTGGAAAAACTCTTTACGCACATTCTTTCACCGTACTCAGGTGTAAAATGAGTATCGATCGTTAACAGTGTTGTCTCTGTCCAAAAAAAAAATGGTAGTATCGCCCAACAGGCGTCATGTCTCGTCCTACATGTTAGGTTTTGCTGTTGGCTAGTCCCTCTTTATTAATGCGCTTTGAGCACGTTCAGTGTATATTGCGCTATACAAAAGCCCAATTTGTCTTCGTCTTTGTCTGTCGAGACTAAGACATTCTACTTACATGACTTCTACATCTGGGTCCCTGGTGTGACTTGAATGAGACATGGTAGGAGATTAACAATTTCACCCATGAGCTTTCTCAATGAATCTGTCCTTTGGAAGAACCTTAGTCAATTTATACAGCGACCGACATCTTAAATGAAATAGACAAATTCACCCCCCCCCCCCCCCCTCCCCCAACCGTTCCCAGATTAAGCGCAAAACTGGACAATGTTTGAGTACATACAATCAGTCGCTTGCCCAAATCGGGGCAAGACAAAAAGATCTTCTTTTGGAAGAATTCAATGAGTTACGAATACCTTGTAGTTCATACCTAATCTCAGTAACAAGCCTGAAGACAAAAGTTCCAATCCATGCTCATTTTTGTCTCGATAGAGGGAGGGCATTTTGAGACTCACATGTCTACACCTGAAGCTGGTTGTTCCTATCCGCACTTTCTTTAAGAGTAATCTACACCAGCAAGCCAATCAAGAAAGCCGATGTTGTTGTCATGGTAATGGCCTCATAAAATGCTGGGGATCTTCCCGTTACTGTATTCAGGAAGGGGATTTTGTTTTCTCAGACGCGTAATAGAATCCTAGCCAATGGCATGTTCGTGAGAACGTCTTCCGGCCTGTGCGGTGTCGATTTCTTACCTTGAATACATGTCCTTTCTCCATTTCATCTCAATACGAGTCGGGGTACATTTCAGAACGTTCCAGCGTGATAAGTCTCCTGGGTTGTTTTGTTTTCTTGTTTTGTTTTTGTTTTTTTTTTGTTTTTTTGTTTTTTTGCGTTTATAGCCCACATAGCAAGATCAAATACGGACGTATAGAATCTATATCCAACATTTTTTCGATGAGATTTTGCACTTTTGTAATTGTTGTTGTTGTTGTTGTTGCCTATCTCCTTACCTGAGAACTAAGATAAATTACGAGATATTATTTTAAATGTCAATCTGACTCTGATGGAAAATGTGTTCACCACAGTGACTAAAATTACATTGATTTCAACATTTAATACGTTGGAAAAAAATGTAAACCTCAGATTTATGCTGGAGGATAGTTTATCGATTGATGATAATTGGGCGTAATTTAACCGTATTCTAGAAAACATGTAATTTCAAAATTGGGCCAGAAAACTCGTCCTTCAATTATCGATCGATTTAAATGATCCTCATCTTGGCAAAAACTCTCAAACCTGGGACCTCGCAAAGTCTTCCTTTAGTCATATGTTTTAGAGTTTTTGCCAAGACGAGGGTCATTTAAATCGATCAATATTTGAAGGACGAGTTTTCTGGTCATATTTGTAATGCGTGTCTTTCCAGAGGATTTTTAGGCAGCAGCAATTGAATGTTGTTTAATTTTTCTCTTTGCGTTTTAGTTTAAGGACAAAGTGTCTCTAATATTAATATCCATTATTGCTTCAAGGGGAATACAGTAAAACCAAAACAAAAAATAAACAACGTAATGTAAGCCTTTGTCACTCATTTCATTACAAGGGAGATACGTTCAACTCGAGGCTGACTTAATGGCAGAATATATTTTTATCGCTGCAATTTTGGTAACTGTGTTTTGTTTTGTTTTGCTGTTGTTTTTATTTTATTTATTTTTTATTTTATTTTTGGGGGGGGGGGGGGACGGTTTAATGGAGATTTTTTGTTTGTTGTTGTTTGTTTGTTTTGTTTTGTTGGGGTTTTTTTTTTTTTGTTTGGGGAGGAGGGTTTTGGGGGGTTTTTTTAATTGTCGGAAAGAAATCGATTCGTTGTTTTTTGGGGTTTTTTTTTCTATTTTGTGTTCTTTGTGTCATTGATTCATCCATTTCGTGAAGGATCCATCTGTTTAAAACCACGAGTTAAATTAATATTTAATCAATATACCAGATTAAGGTGTTCATCTATTTATGTCAAGTTGAGACGGTGTCTCAAAGTCAATGATATGTTTGATATGAATAATTTTGTTTTTCTATTTTACTATTATGTTTTTTTTGTTTTTTTTTTTTTTTTTTTGTTGTTTTGGTTTGTTTTTTTTTTTGTTTTTTTTTTTTTGTTCTTTTGTTTTTTCTTGTTTGGTTTGGTTTGGTTTGGTTTTTTGGGGGTTTTTTTTCTATTTCTATTTGTTTTCCTTTCTTTTTTTCAATAAGTCCCGTGGAAATAAGTATTATAATAATAATATATGTCCACTGTGGAGCATGTCGGCCGATTTTGTTAGCTACAAGGAGAGCGCCTTCACTACACTGTTGTTTAGGCTCTCTGCTACAAGCACACCACCTCTGACGCACAGTTCTCTGACTATCAAACCACGACTAGTCCTGTATTTTGCAGTTTTCTCTTTCTTAATTTATTGCGTTCTCGGACTGGGACGCATTAAGCATGGTACACCCGCGCTGTGTATACGTCGTATCGTGTATAATTTATTATTTGGCAGTTCCAATTTTGGAACTCATTGTATCGACGACTGATTGACACAGGTATTTTAAATAATTTAGTTTGTTTTTATTTAGCGATTTTTTGTTTTGTTTGGGTTTTTATTTCTTTCTTTCTTTTTTGTTTTTTTTTTGTTTTTTGTTGGGAGGGGGGGGGGGGGGCGTTGATTTTGTTCCTATTTTTTCTATTCATTTGTATATATGATAAAACGTTTGCAGAAAGTCTGAATCTGCAAATCGTGATGGTATCAGCACCAATAAATGGATTAACATCTTGAATTGTAACCAAAGTAGTCAATGGTTCATGTTTTGGTTGTAAGAATTAACTATCGCTGTTGAATAAGTACATTTACAATACGCTTGCAATTTTTGTTGTTGTACATTGTGTGTGTGTGTGTGTGTGTGTGTGTTTGTTTTGTTTGTTTGTTTTGTTGTTTTTTTTTTTGGTTTTTTTGTCTTTTGTTCTTGCTTGTTTTTGTTATTGTTTTGTTTTGGGTTTTTTTTTTTTTGGGGGGGGGGGTGTTGTTTCTTTTGTGTTTGTTTGTTTTTTTTTACTTTGTTGTTGTTACTGTTTTTTTTCTTGCTTAATTAACTTATTCAAATGTTTCTTTCGCATATATTATTAGATTGGATTTCGTCATGACGTTAATTGAGTTGTAAACTTTTATTTCATATAATTATCGTTATTTCACGTTGTTGTGATGTTTTGTTTTTTTGGGGGGTTTTTTTTATTTCTTGAAAAAAAATATGTGACCATTGCATAAATTTTTATTTTCGTTTATATCAAATTGTTTGTATCCTGCACATTTGCTTATATATTTGTATATATATATATATGAGTACTTCAGAGAGAGAGAAAGAGAGAGAGGGGGGGGGGGTTGTTGAAGTTGAAACATCTTTGCTGAATATTTAGATACAAAAGACATTACCAAAAGACATAAATAGACTGACGGACTTTTGGAGTGAATACTGGAATGAATGTGTTCTAATATTTCATAATCTACATTGTAAATAGTTCATTTTGGTATGTCATTTGAGTATACAGTACATGGTTATTCCTGGAATTATCGTGTATCGTAATCTAATTCAAATTGAATCTGCCTTTTTTTTTCGTCCCGTAAAGACAATGATTGCCACACTCGAGGAACGTCCCTAAACATTTTTTAAAAATATTTAGTCACGCATGTCAAATTAAGCCAGTCATTGCTTTGTAACTACAATGGATTCCGCATAAAGTCAACACTTTTAAAGTCAACTTCTGCATAAAGTCAACACTTTTAAAGTCAACTTATGCGTAAAGTCAACACCTCTTGTTGGTCCCAAATTATCTGTTCTTTATCCAAGTGTGTTCCATTGATAATGGATAAAGTCAACCAGTTTTAACTCACTCAACCCTAACACCGACTATATCCGTAGTTTTACCCTGATTACTTTTACCCCATGCCTATTTATTACATTTTTATGAGACAAATTATAATTTTTACATGTTAATGATATTTGAATAAAACTATATGTGTACATGCTCATTTTTAATACATTTTTTCCAATTTTGAAAAGTAGCAAAAATCTGTAGGATTGAGTGAGTGAATGATCCGGCTGTTCTGGCTTTATCGGAATTCCACTGTACGAGACCATTTATTTACATGTCTGATCGAACGGCTTGTTTAACATTGTATGTAATTGAATAACGTATGTGTTGCATGGTGTGAGAATATTTTCCTTCATAACAATTTCGTTTTTCATACTCGTGGCTTTGTCACAAGAATAAAATGCCTGGGAACTTTTTTTAAAAATCTTATTTTAGTTCTTAAATTTTTGTTGATTGTTTTTTTGTTTTGTCTTTTTTTTTTCTTTTTTTTTCTTTTTTT
>NW_027624021.1:0-8877 GCF_034508935.2 Berghia stephanieae | reverse complement strand
AATGTTAATTACTATTTTCCCATGGGGACCTGATCTTTTTGAAACGTAATGTCATTCACTTTTGGGCAAAAAGATCATTGGCACGATCGATAAAGAAAGTGACGCATAAAGAAAAATTATTGAAGATATATATATTATTGCATTTAATATATATATATATAATATTATGTATATATTAATATACATTATTAGTATATAATACCTATAATATGCATATATATTATATATTAATATATATATTATATATATATAAAATATATATTATTCCTTTAGGAATCTCCTCTGCTAAGGGAAACAACTCAAATATTACCTCAACCAACCCTAAGAAAAATAAACCTATTACCTTTAACTATCGCTAATAGGAAAACACAAACACCCTAGCACCTTTACTAAGACATATGACTAACCCTAATATGAAAAAAGAAATCTTCCGACCTCGAGCTAACCCTAATAGCAAAAAATAAAAAAACCTAAGATTGCTTTCCTATTCTTCACGAAACAAAATGGGACGAAAAACCAAAACAATGGTCGTATTAGAAAAGTTTAAACTTTCACTAATCATCAAGGCTTGCCTAAAGTTTTTAAAATGCTACTATATATTGAACAATTGAATAATAAACGCATGTCAAAAGGTCCACGTTGAAAATACAGTTTGAAAGAAATGCCAGCACGAGGAGCTTTCGAAGGTTTCCTTTCAAACGACTTCTGAGAAAGCTTCGTACAGCTCTTAGGGATTACCTCCGGACTGCTCCGAACGGCAAATAGTAGGACCGTTTCTATCACACCATTGGGATACACGCTAACGATTCATTCAGACTCCAACCATCGTTGAATACAGACGATACAATTTATACTCCACTTAATTTTATTTTGTTTTCATTGTTTATTGTTATGCTGACGAAGGGTTTGTTACCCTATACGCCCATTGTCTAGCAATGACTATCCGCACAAATCTTTGGCCTCTTTTTTCGCTCACGAAGTGCCCGAATTTGCGTCAAATATGGGACGAAGCCGCTTTGTATTTGCTATTTTAAAAAATTAATTACGACGCTGTTTATCGATGAATATGACTGAAAGTTGGCACACAGTTAGAAAAAAGGTAATTTTAGATTATGTCAAGCGACAAAACTCGCGCGATTACAGAAGACCGTTAAAAATAGATTTTTATTCTTTGGAGTAAAATATTCTAAAACTACCGGACGTGGAGGTTTTGTCGCTGACAAGGTATACATGAACATTTCTTCTTTTTGGTTGTAAAATTTCATATGAATCTGACGAGTACTTTTCCCGTATTTTACAAAACACATCCTAATTTGCTCTTCAAGTTTCATCTTTAAATCTATTTATTACGCAAGATACAACCAAAGTCGAAAAAAATGCCGAAAAAGCGTCCCATATTTTTCGCGTTTTTTTCCTCTTTGCGGGTCATCCAAATAAATGACACCTTTGAAACGCATTAACTTGTTTATTTATGAATGGATTTTTCAAAATTCAAAACATTTTTACTCAGTGGAGATAGGGCTTTGATTTAGACAAATTTTTCCTCAAAAAGAAAAAAATTTTCATAGTCTTGCTACAGTGTCTCTATTGTTTCCATCTGATGCCTCTCCATCATCACACTTTCGTTAGTATTTTCACGTTCCCAGGCTTCAGGCAGCCCCCACCGCTTTCGACTTAGAACAACGCTACACCGTGGATAAGCACCATTTTAAGTGCCATCGTTACTAGTAGAGTCACGCCTAGTGAAAAAAAAAAAAACTCGTGGTGTATCACATTTTTGTAAAAGTACTTTGTCTTTAAAGTTGGTAAGATTGGGCCATTGGGGGGTCAACCGGAGGTCACAAAAGTTAAATAAAGCCCCTAAAATTACAATTAAATTTTCTCGAAAATTTATCGATTTTTTTTAAAAATCTTTAAAAAATAAAAATGCGTTAGTGTAAAAAATACCTACATTTTTTTATTTTCCCCTTCGTTTTAGAGGTTTTTTCCTTGGTGTGATTTTTTTAATAAAAAAAAACAATACTTTTTTTAAAAATACTGGAAACCGTGCTTTATTTATATTATCAAAAAATAAAGTTTGTTTTCTTTTGGATGCAGTAAAGGGTTAGGTTTTATGCAAAACAACAAATTTGTTTGAATTATCGCCCATTATAAAGATTACATTCCCGGTAACTTTTTTTTAAAAAGTCCCTTCGACTTTTCGAATTATTGCCTTAATTTGATTGTGATAAATAAAAAATTTTCTTTAGAAGTAACTTGAAATCACCTATTTATACTAAAAATACAGTATACTTTTTTTGGTGTCGACAAAAAAAATGTTAAAAAGAAAAATACAAATATTGATTGAGTTATCCCCCCATTTGATATAGTTATGAACGGCAAAAACCGACTTTTCACATCGTTTTAAAGTTTTTTTTTTTTCGTATTTTTAAAGTCGAACCCTTAGAAACAAAAGGCAACTGCAAAAATCGACTTGTTTCCATGGTGAAAGTTTTTTTTTCTTCTGTTAGAAATGACATTTGAAAAAACAAAATGGCAACAGGCAAAAAACTGCTTGTTTACCTCGTGTTTAAGTTTGTTTTTTCTTGTATTATAAGCGCCCCTCCTTGAAAAAAAAATGGACATGCAAAATCGACTTTTTTCCCCTCGGGGAAATTTTGTTTTTTTCGAGTTGTAAGATCGATATCCTTAGAACAAATGGCAACAGTGCAAAAATCGATTTGTTTCCCCGTGTTAATTTGTGTTTCTTGTAGTTAGTAAGTCGATATATTGAGAAACAAAATATGAGAGTTTAAATTTCCTTTAATTATTTTTTACAGTAGCCAAGTTGAAAAGAATGGAATTAAAAAAAAAATGCGTCCCTTTTCCTATACATCTTCCTTAAAATTCATGAAAAATCACCCGATTTATTTAAAAATAATGATTAAAATGCTCGGGGAGTATTCTTTAAAGAAATAAAAAAAAACAAACCCAAAAGTTTCACTTTCGACTGCTTTCCATGAACTGCAAAATTAAAAAGGAAGGCTCGAGAAAGGAACGGAAAGTTAAGGGGACAATAAGCCTAATTTACAAATCTGAAACCCTTTTAGAGTTTTAAATTTGTTTTCTCAATATTTTGTTTTCTTAACATTTTTCGAGGATTTTAAAAGAGACTTGTGCGAAAAAATCAAAAAAGTAAAAGGGGATCTTTTGAATAGGCAAGATCCTAAAATTTTTTTCCCGGTTAAAAAAATACACAATAATTTTGTTATTTGATGGTTTTGTTTTCCCAATAGCCTACGAGTTTTACATTGTTACATCTTTAGGGGGCGATAACTCCATTAAATATCATCTAATTTTATTTGTGCTTTTAAAAATTTTTTTTAAAACTTTTTCAGTTGATTTTCTTTTTAATAGTTTGTTTTTAAACACTTTTTTGATTTTTCCCCAATACACTTTTTTTGTTGGGGTTTTTTTCATTGTGAAAAAAAAGGCGATAACTCATATTAATTTTTGTACGGGTTACTTTTTCTTAGAGCCAAAAGGCAAAAAACCAATTTTTTATTTTTCTTTGGGGAGTGCTAAAAAACCCGTTTACCTTTTAAACTATTTTTTTTAACAAAATTCAATGGTTTTAACCCCATTAAGCTGACCCGATTTCTTGACATTGGAATTATTTTATTTTTTGAGATGTTATTTGTTCTCTTAAATTAAAAAATTTTTAACGTTTAGTGATACCCCGTGTTTTTTTAAGAAAAAAGCGTAAATAAAGGGCAATAACTCTTGAAATGACGAATTTATTTTTTTTTTTAGGTGATTTTTGAATTATTAAAGTGTTTGGTTATTTGAAGTATAAAATTCTTGATATTTTGAGTTTTGAATTTAACCTAATTCCCCTTTGTTTTGACTTCGTGACCCCCCCCCCCCGAAAGGTCAAATCCAATTTAAAAATTGGGACAAAAGCAATTTTTGTTGATATTTGGGCCCTTTTTAAAGAAATTAAATTTTTCAGACCAAACACCAAGGGGTCTTGGGGGGGTCCTATATATTTATTTACAAAAAACATCACACTTTAAAACCCATTCGAAAAAAATGTTTTACCCAAACTTGTCTCAAAAACTATTTTTCTTTGTGGGAAAAAAGTTTAAAAAAAAACAAGAAAAAGAAATAAAAAATTTTTACTTTTCCGGGCCCGGATTTCCCAAGTCGTGGCCCGACTTCAACTTTTTCATAACCAGAATATCATACCTCGGCCCATGACTTAGCTCGGGTTTCAAATCAGAAAAATAACTATTACCAGCTTTTTTTTTTAGATTAAGTATAACCCCAGTTTAATTTTGATAATCTTTTTGTTTATTTGGTAAATCCAAAAAAGAGAACTATTTTTATTGTTAAAATAATCAAAGCAAGGGCAATGCCCCTACAATTAAAAGAGATTATTAAACTGTGCTTTAAAAATTTTTTTAACACAAAATCAGTTTTTATGTTTTTTTAACATCTTTTAAAATTCGATAATTAAAATTTAAAAAAATGTTATATGCTGACCCCAACTGAGTGATCTCTGGGAAAATTTAAGTGGCGAAGAAATTCCAAATTCCCAATTGTTTTTAAAGGCTTTAATTTCCCAAAACTGCGAAGAAAGGAATTTCCCAAAACGAAGGTAAAACAACTTAGATTTTGCATTTGCAGTGATCATAAAATGGGAAAATTCAATCAAATATTTTATTTGTTTGTAACTTGATCCCCTTGTGATTGAAACGAAAAGAGTAAATTTATTATTTGAATTTAAAAAATTAAAGTGGGGTTTGCTTTTTTTTCAAAAAGATAAATATTTTTTTCACAAAAAAGTAAAAAAGGACAAAAACTCGTACAAAAAAAAAAGGGAAATATTTAAAAAGGGTTACATCGAATTTTTTTAAAAACAAATTAAAATGTGTATGTTATTTTAATTTTTTTTAAATATTATAATTACGAATTTAAAGTATTTGACCTCTTTAAAATTTAAATGATTTTGGTTGTCCAATTTTCAAATTTTAATTCCAATCGCCCCAATTTTTTTTAAGTCCCAATTTACAAGGGTGTGGGAAAAATAAAATTAAACGAAGAGAAGCAACACGATTTATTTTTCAAAAGGGGGTAACTCGAAGCCTTTATTGACACAGATGAGGATCGGATAGACCCCCAAATAGGTAGTACAAAAAATTAAATTTTGTTTGCGCTGGAAATTATTTCGGATATTTTTATACATAATTTATAATTAACAACCCGAGTGTTTAAGTGAGATATAGAGCCCGTTTTGAAAAGGAACAAATGATAGAAACACTGGAAAAGTCGGTCGGGATTTAACGTTTATGCCCAAACAGAAAAATTTTAAGGGAATGAAAAATTCTCAAACTAAATTATAATGTCAATCCCTAATGTGTGGCATTTGTTCCCATTGGACATTGGACTCGCAGTATCCCAAAAAACACCCAAATTTAAATTTTGTTTAGTTTGAAAACCTATTGTATACCAAATCCCAATTGGAAACAATTGAAAATTTAAATATTTTAATGGGCTGTAATAAAGATGGTGAAAAGTCCTTTTGTACCCTTAAAGGGTTTACGGGATAACTTGAAAAGTCGATTCTGTTGACCCAAACAGGTGTTTTATTTTTAACATCAATTTTAACCCTTAACCCTTTTTCCCCTTTGTTTTTTTTCCACGAGTCACCCGATATTCAAATGGAGTCACAACGTCGAAATTTCCCGTTACACTTATTTTATTTTTTTTTTTTTTTTTCTTTTGTAAATATGTTTTTGTCTTTTTTTCAACTATATCGAAAAATTTCAGAAAAAAAGCTATTAGTTTTTTTTTTAAAAAATTAAAAAATATATGGCACTTTTTCCGTGAACGGAATCACGCGCATTTCAGGGAATTAGCCAACAGGAAACCTTTAACACGTAGGGCAATTTATGGCCCGTCCCCCGAAAAAACCCTTTCCCCCCCAAAGCTGTTTAAAGGCCGTTACAAATTTAAAACATGGTAAGGGAGAAAAAAAGTGAAGACCTTCATTTTTTCTGTGTGTCGCTTAGAGTGGTATTCAATCTCTGCCTACCCCAAAGACCAATAGCCCTAACCAACACCCTTGGTTTTCCCGTCAAATGTAGCTTTTTTGTTGAAATGTCCCGCAAAAGGGAGAAATAGATTAAAAAATGTAAAATAAAAACAACGTTCACCTTTTCTCAAATTTTCCTGGAATAATTTTAAGTAAAAATACTTAAAAATTGATATTTAGGTGACTAAAATAAAAAAAAATTCTTTCACAATGTGAAAATCGTTGAAAAAAAAATAAGTTGTGACAGGGGATTTAGTATAAAAATTTCTTTTTCAGTAACTGCCGTGTTTGGGGGAAAAATTCCCATTTTAAAAAAGTGCCCGAGAATCAAAAAAATAACGACAATTAAAGGGCCTTTTTCTTGGTAAAAAAATTTAAATAAGACAATACATAAACCTCAAATTCCAAGCAAAAGAGGGAAAAAATTAAGCCTATTTAGGATAATGTAATGTCGACAGGGGGTGTATACTCCCGTTGTTTTTCACCTAAATTTAGGAAAAAGTGCAGGGAAATACATGAAAATCCAGAAAAATATTATTATGGGAAGATCTTGTAGCTTCGATTAGCAGTATCATTACTTGGGACAACGAGTGAAAACCCTTTCCCTATTGTCTTTTGTAATAAAAAACAACGATCTTGTGGTTTCCTCTGTGCTTGTTTTGTTGAGTTTGTGCCCCGCTTTCGGAAAAAAGAATACAAAAAAAAATAAATAAAGACCTGTGTTTATCTTATCCTTTTCATACTATCAATTTAAACCGAAAGGAGTGGCGAAAAGAACCTTTAGAATAGAGCTTTAGCATTTCTGCGGCTTGTAATCACTTTGGGGGGTTGTGTGTCTTAAATTCTGAAGTCGGGGAGAGACCGTAATAACATGAGTTTGAAATCCTTTGTTTATGGGGGATGGGGTCGACGCATACCGTTCCCCTCAAGGCCCGGATGGTTGCCCTGTGGTTAGGTCGGGGTTTTGAGCCTCATCGCCGGGAAATTTTAATTTCCCGTTTTTTTCTGGATTTTCTACACAATTTATTTCCGTTTTTCAATTAAAATTTTAAAAGTCGACAGGAAGATTGAAAAAAATAATTTTAAAATTTCAAATGATTGTTTAACATTCTTTTTGTGTTTATTATTTAGTTTTTATTTTCGCAGCAGTAGGAATTAAAAAGGTAAAGATAAGGCATTATATATTTTGTCGTGGCATTTGCTCAATTGTAACAAATCCACAATTGATGGGACAAAAAGGCAAGACCCTATTTGGGGAGAAAAAACTGACGCGTGAACAAGCTTTACTCAAAAAAGGTTTCAAAACTCGAAAGTTCACAAAAAACACAAGCAAAATGCGGAATTTTAAAGAACTGGGTTTATCCAGGGGGGCAAAATGCCCCCAAATTTTTACATTTAGATCGAAAGATACTTTAACCAATTGGACTAAAAATATTTCAAAAGGGCCCCAAAAGTATTCTTTTAAAAAAAAACCAACTTGGTTTAAATTTAAATTTTAAACCTTTTTTTAAAAAAAAAAAAAGAAAATATCAAAAAAAAAACGGGTTTTACAAAACACTACCCACTGGAACACGTAAAGCATACACAGACAAAAAAATCAGTCATCTTATTTTCCAGGTTTGCTTATTGTTTTTGAAAAGGTTGGTCTGGCTTTGGAAAATGTGTAGTTGGTACTTCTTTCCCTTTTTCAGTCAGACCACAATAGAAAAAACAACGGTGTTGCTAAAACCTATTACACAAATCTACCCGTCCCTTTTTGTTCTCGATAAAAACAAAAAATGAAATGAGAAGGAAAAATGCCAGAAATCAAAACAGAATAAAAAATTCGGCGGGAATTGGGGCCAACCTGCGAGTTACGGTGCGACAACTTTGACTGGCCGGGGAAAGGTAATTACTATATAGCGTCCACACCCCCCAGAAATCGCTTCAACTTGTGTCTATCTTGACCATTATCTCTATTCCAAAGTCAAGGTTTAAAAAACACAAACCCCGGAAGTTTTATTTGGCCAATTTGGTCAAAATCCAATATTTTCGTCAAAACATATTTCAACAAAGAAAAGATTGAAATGAGTATCCCCGGTATTTGGGATTAATTTTTAATTCAGAAAAACGGTGGAGGGGGTCAGAAAGAATATTTAAACCCTATATAGGGTCATCACTTATATCGGCCCAAACACATGTTTCTAATTTTTTTCACTAATCAAAATAAACCCAAAACACAAGGAAGTAGGACTCAAAAAAATCAACATCGAACCCCCCAAGGAACAATATACATGGGGAAAAATATTGCCCACGACGACGTGGAGACACAAACAGTGTTTCTGCCTAATAATGAGGCCCCACCATTTTTATTATATTTTATATATATTTTAAAAATTAAAGTGCAAAATACATTGTCTTTCATGCGTAATTTTTGATTGTTCTAAAACGTTTGTTAAATTCAATTTATATTTTTATCATCGGGAGTAAAAAAGTATTTTTTTTACGTTGATTTTTCCTTTTAAAAAAAAAATAAATTTGGAAAGAAAAAAAAAAGGTTTTTGTAACGTCCTCCGGGTTTTTTTCCCCTTTTAATGTCCTCCCAATACTAAAACATTTTTGGGAGGAACAGAAGGAAATAATAGATATTGCACGGTCATTTTTAACCCGACTTTTTCCCCCGTCATCAACATGATCAACATTTTTTTTCTCTGAAGCTTGCTTTGATTTTATCGTTTTATTTTTTTTTATCGACGTGATGTCGACTCCCATTTTAGAGGAAATTACACGTAAGGTGATTCCCCAAAAAAAGAATCAAAGAT